>NC_056741.1:1797963405-1798243405 GCF_019279795.1 Protopterus annectens | reverse complement strand
CTCCTAGTTTGCAGTCATCTGCGAACTTCGTTAGCCAAAGACCTTCTGTGTTGGCCTGTACTTCAGAGAAGTAGATACCAATCAGGAGAGGACCCAGGACTGAACCCTGTGGTACTCCACTTGCCACTGGTCTGAAGATGGATTTGGAGTCTGCTACTTTCACAGTGTGGGTTCTGTCAGTGAGCCAGTTGGCAACCCATCTTGTGACATAGGGATTCATCTGAATTTCAGGCAGAGAGGGGGACCTAGGCAGGGGTGTCTACTCTTCTGCTTATTATCAGTGAAATGGTTGGAGCGTTTCATGAAAAATTTAGAACAGAGTGATATAAGGAGATGAGACTTGTATGGTGGAATGGAGAAGATGGCTATGTTTATGGATGATGCATTTATATGCCTGGCAAACCAAGATCAGGACATACCAAAACTATTTAGGTCATTTAGGGAATACATAGAATTATCAGATATAAAATTAATAAAGACAAGACTAAGGCAATTTGTGTGAATTATGTGCTTGCTCGTGAACTGGTACAGAACTACCTTGGTGTGTGGGAGCACTACAGGATGAAATATTTGGGGACCTGGATAACAAAGGATTCTAGTGACTTATTTATTTATTTATTTTAGTTTGTTTACTAGGGTAGTACACTGATCACTACAGACCATTTGCAGACACAGCCTGTGTAGATTTGCATTAAGAGCCTTAGAAGGAAAACAAAACAAGACTTTTTTTAGTTACTTAAATGTTGGAAGGACAGGGTAGGGGATAATATAAGCAATACAAATGTTTATTAGCGCTATATGCAGGACAATTTTCTTTGTATGATTGGTGGGAGGTGGATTTTGAAATGGACTGCAAAAATCAACAATCAGATTTATTTGAGAAGACTGATACCTTATAGTGGAATGGTAGAAAATGTTTCAACAGAGACTTGGGGGGGGGGGTCCCACACCTTCAAACATATTTTGAATTGACTCAGCTTAGACTGGTTTATTATTGGCAGAATTGTAGTTATAACTCAAAATGGAAACTGATGATGATAACACAAGGAGGATATAGCCAAAATGTCCAAGGATTAACTTGTGGTCACAGGAGATGGCCTGAAAGGAAGATAGGAGATTTTGAGTTTAGTCTTCAGGAAGGTGCAAAATATAGTCATTGCAAAGAAGTTTTTATTTTGGAGCATTGAGGTAGGGCCCATTAAACTGGTGAAAATAGATTACAAAGTAATATCAATATGTTAAATACATGGCAGTAAAGAGAAAGTCAGATTTTATTTTGGGAGCTGTTGAGAATAGGAGGAAGCAAGATAGAGTGGAAGGAAATCTAGATAAATATGAGACAGAAATGAGGAATAAAGAAGGAGTGGCCATTCTAGACTTCTGCCTGTAAAATGGCTTGATAATAGCCATCACATGATTCAGCAAGAGAGACAGTCACAAGATCACATACAAGAGTGACCAGCATACAGCTCAGGTAGACTTCCTCCTAGTAAGGAAAGGGCACTTGGGTAGAATTGGTGATTGCAAAGACATCCCCAGTGAAACAGTCATCCCACAGCATAAACCACTGGTTGCCACAATCAGCTGCAAGCTGTGGTCAGAGAAGACTCTAAGGTCAACAGAGGCCAAGCTGAAGACCCGGAAGTTGACTGGAGAGAAAGCACAACAGTTCAAGGAATTACTCAGAGCTCTAGCACCCCAAGAAAAGGAGGAAATAGGTGGAGTTGAAGAAGAATGGCATGCGTGAGGACTACAGAACAGACATGTGGCCAAGCCAGATATGAAAACAAGGTACATAAGAAAAGCTGGTGGTGAAATGTAGAAGTCCAGGAAATCATCAAAAGAAAGACAGAGTGCAGGAAAACAGGGAGATAGAAAAGTCTGAACAGGCTAGGAAGGAATACTGGTTGGCTAACAAAGAAGCTAAGAAAGAAGTTGCAATAGCAAAGACTAGGGCATCGGAAGCACTCTACCAACTTCTGGAAAGTGACTCAGTAGGTTGCACAAAGAAATTACATCAGGTTGCAAGGCAAAGACAGAAATATAAAGAAGATAGTCAGATACCCTTCATAAGGGATGCCAGCAACAACCACCTCACCAATCCACAGGACATCAAAGGCAAATGGAAGGAGTATTTCCAGCATCCACAAAAGCTGTACCATCCCTGAAACAGCCTACAATGAGAGAAGAAGTGGAGCCCACCCTAGAGGAAGTAAGGATAGCACTAAAGAAAATGAAGTCAGGAAAAGTAGCAGGCTCAGATGAGGTCACTGCAGATATGATAAAGATGCTGGGTGAGATAGAGGAGAAATGGCTCCTGAGGGTACTCACAATAGTGTGGAGAGAAATGTGTATCTCATATAACTGGAGAATAAGCATACTCATCCCAGTCTACAAGAACAAAGGGGACATTCACAACTGTAGGCAGTACAGATGCATCAAACTCTTATCACATTACATGAAACTTCTGGAGAGAGTGATTGATAAAGATACGCATATACTGATGTTTGCAGTGAGACAGATAGTTGAGAAGAAGTTAGAGATGAGGAAAGAGTCCAACTGGGCATTCCTAGACTTGGAGAAAGCATATGACAAGGTCCCAAGAAAGCTGATTGGGGCTGTACTGCTGTGGTTCGATGTCCCAGAAACATTGGAAGAATTAGTGCAGGCTATGTAAAAGTACCCATTGACTCAAGTACGAACAGTGTTCGGCCTCGCAGAGGGGTTCCCAGTGGGAGTGGGTGTGCATCAGGGTTCAGCTCTGTGGCCACTGCTGTTCATACTGGTGATGGATTACATTAGCAAACAGGTTGGAGGGGACAGATCAACAACGTTACTGGATGCAGATGATGTGGCATTACAGACAGACTCTGAACAAGAACTTCAACAAAGAATAAGGAAATGGAATGCAAAACTGAAGGTATACGGGATGAAACTAAGCACAGATAAGGCCGTGGTAATGGCAACAAACCGGGAAATCAGAAGAAGCTGAGAAATGAGATTGAAGGGAAGATAATGGAACAGGTAAACAGCTTTAAGTATCTGGGAGGGGTAGTTGAGGAGAGGGGAAGTTTGAATGAAGAGGTCAAAGCTAGAATCAGAGGGGCTGCAACCAACTGGCATAGAGTCTCAGGTATAGTCTATGACAGAAGAATGCCAAAGAAGCTGAAAAGTAATGTGAACAAGACAGTGGTGCATCCAGTACTACTGTATGGTACAGAAACCTGGGCAGTAAAGGCAGAGCAGATGAGGAAGCTAGAGGTGATGGAAATGAAGTGCCTGAAAAGGGTGGTAGGATGCACTATGTGGAACAGATGAAGAAATAAGGACATAAGAGCAGAAGTCAAAGTAGCTCCAATTGCAGAAAAGATCAAAAAGAACAGATTATAGTGGTTCAGACATGTGCAGGAAAAGCAAAAGACATTCTGGTGAAGAAGATTTGGAACAGACAGGAAGAAGGTAAGAGGAAACAAGGATGTCCAGCAAAGAGGTGGATGGATTGTGTGAAAGAAGATCTGTGACAGTCAGGCATGAGTGTTTAAGAATGCAGGAGTGTGGCACTGAATCAAGAGAGATGGCGACAGTTAACACGATTCCCCCAACCCCATGTAAAAAATGGGAAAAAGGGGGCGGATGATGATGATAATAATCCAAAACAAGGGGACTTGCCAAAGTACAGAGGTGAACTCAGAATTTTAAAAGATTGTGATTGAGAGGTCCAGCAAAGGGGCTCAAGAAACTGGAATTAATCAGAAGCATAGCTAGGGTGGAGTGAAGGGGCAGCCACCCTAAATGCATAATAGTAGATTGGCAGATGCCAGATGCTCGATAGTGCATTAATTTACAGAAATACTGTTTTTGAAGCTACAGTTTTATAGCAGAAGATCCATTTTTTTCCTCCTCAACACAGACTTGAGGGGTTCCATCCTGAGGATTGGCACTCAGTTAGATGGGCCAGCTACAACTCTGGTATCTATACAAATATTCATAGATGCATACTAGGCTAACTGCCTTTTATGATCCATTTTAAGCCTAGTCAATTACCCTATGTGAGAATCAAAGCCTGCACCTTCTGTTTGTAAGGTAAACACCTTAATCATTATGACATCCTCCATATTGATAAAAGCCAGGGACAAGCAACAAGAGATTGGTATGGGCAAAATTAAGAAAAAAAGCAAATGCAGGTTTAGCAAACGGTGAGTGGGGGGGGGGGGGGGTCATAACACAGGAAATCTGGGAGAAATTTGTAGTATTCCTAATCAAGTGACTAATTCATGAAATTTTAGAGTATCCGTGTGGAAATACTATCAACAGTACTTTTATACTCCAAATAGATTAGGTTCATAGGTTCATAGGTTCATACTAGGCTATCTGCCCTGGGGCAGTTACAAGCCTAGCCCGATTTTGTTTGGCTTACGCCACCCCTTGATTTGAGTATACTGTGCCCTTTTTAAGGTTTAGTTTACTGTGCCTCTGTCTAATAGTGACACGGAAGTAATCCCCGGGACAAACCTACGATCCCTCATCCACTCATCAAGATTCTTCTTGAAGAGATTCAGTGAGGTGCTCTGCCTAACATGAATTGGAATTCTATTCCAGAGCGAAGGGAGCCTCTGGGTTATGAATCTGTCTCACCAGCAAGTTCTATTTATTTCTGTGCTGAGGTTCAAGTCCCTCGAGCGTGTGGCTCTAAGGGATTTAGATTTACTGAGGTGGAGCATGTCCATTAATTCTGGATTGGACATAGCTTTATATGTCAGGCATAGATCGCCTCGAAGTAGGCGGTATGCAACTGAGTAGAGCTGGAGTTTTTTTAACCGAGCAGCATATGGCATCTGCTTGAGTCCCTTGATCCTCTTGGTGAGGTACTTTTGGGGTCTTTCTAATTGCTGCAGGTGTCGGGTAAGGTACATCCCAAAAGGGGCATTATATTCTATGATAGGCCTGATGAGGGATGAATAAAGGGGCACGATTACCTCTCTTGATCTAGATGTGAATCCTTTCATGATGAGGTGGGCTATGTAGAAGGTCTTTCTAACCACTTTGGCAATGTGGTTGTCAAAGGAGAGATTGCTATCAACTTGGGTCCCCAGATCCCTAATTACTTTCTCTGTACTTAATGGGTTACCGCCTATGTGGTAATTTGTGGGCACATTGTTTTTGCCAAAGAGTATGACTATACACTTTTTGGCATTTAGCTTTAGACCATGGCTCTGGCACCAGTTATTCGTCTCTGTGAGACCTTTTTGAAGGATGTTTGTGTCAGCTGGAGAGTTGATTATGGCGCCCAGTTTGCAGTCATCTGCGAACTTGTTGAGCCATAGTCCTCCCACATTCGCCTGTACCTCAGAAAAGTATATACCGAACAAGAGCGGTCCCAGTACAGAACCTTGTGGGATGCCACTTGTGACTGGTTTCGAGTCTGACATGGCTCCAGCAACTCTCACTCTGTGGGTTCTGTCTTTGAGCCAGTTTGCAACCCATCTTGTGACATAGGGGTTTATATTTAAGCTGGATAGCTTATCTATGATGCCCGAGTGGGGTATTGTGTCAAATGCCTTTGCTAGGTCCAGATAGGCTGTGTGGACTACCTTCTCTTCATCTATGGCTTTGGTGACTATTTCAAAGAAGTCGACCAGGTTCGAAAGGCAGGATCTGCCCTTGACGAAGCCGAATTGGGTAGGATCTAGTGTTTGTAGGTCCCCAATGTCTTTGTTTATGAGCTCCATGATGATCCTCTCCATAGCCTTGCAGACTAGGCTAGTCAGGTTTATGGGGCGATAGTTTCCAGGGTCCATAGAGGCTCCACCTTTGTGGAGTGGGACCACTGTTGCTGTACGCCATTCTGTGGGCACATATCCTGTAGTGAGGCTGAGATTGTACAGCTGTTTATTTGAGGGGTTAGTTCTTCTTGGAGTTCATGTAGAACGCAACCTGGGACGCCATCTGGTCCCATGGAAGCAGTGTTTTTTGCTTTGGAGAGGGCAGCCTTCACCTGAGCATCAGAGATGTTTGGGAGGCAGCCCTCTGCCGGGATAGATACTTGCTCTTTGGGGGGGGGGGTTTGCACTGAACCTGTCTGCCAGGATATTGGCGATGTCTGTGGGTTCAGTGTATTTTTTGTCGTTTAGAATCAACTCAGAACAAGTCTGGGAGTTGCATCCCAGGTTCCTAACATAATTGAAAAAAGCCTTATGATTGTCTTTAGTGTCCTGTGCAATTTTTCTCTCGAAGCTGGCCTTGGAGGATTTTATGAGGGATCGTAATTTTTTG
Organism: Protopterus annectens; assembly: GCF_019279795.1. NCBI lineage: Eukaryota > Metazoa > Chordata > Ceratodontiformes > Protopteridae > Protopterus > Protopterus annectens. The sequence continues at coordinate 1,798,237,132 of NC_056741.1, read as the reverse complement.
CTAGTACTGATCAGAGCTGCCTTCCCTATTAGGGATTTTGCTCTATCATGTAGTAGCTTCCTCCTTCTGTTGTACAGTTTATTTATGGCTGGGGTCCACCAGACTGGATGCCTGCCTTTCGATGATTGGGTATTGGTTTTGTTTGGGATAGCATGATCCATGCATTCCTGGAGATGTCCGTAGAATGTGTTTATATAGGATTCTGCAGTTTGGGCCGTAGTTTCCACTGGCCCTGGGGCCTTGAAGGATTCCACTTCGGTTTTGAGAAGTGAGAAGTTCGCTTTTGAGAAGTTTTTCACTGTGGTTTTCTGGGTTGGGGGTGGGGTCGGGATGTGGCTATCCAGTGAAATTAATTTATGGTCTGATCTTACCAGTGAGGGATATACTTCTGGTATGGAGCCCAGAGTACCCATGTTGGCAATGATCAGGTCTAGTATGTTATCCCCTCTTGTGGGAGTGGTGACTAGTTGTTCCATAGCATTTGAGTTTATAATTTCCAGGAACCTTTGGGCTAAGGTGCTGGGGCTTGAGTAGTGCTCCCAGTCTATGTTTGGGTAGTTGAAGTCGCCCAATATAATGGTGTTCAGAGAGATCTTCATGTTCTCCAATGTTTTCAGGAAAGCCAAGTGGGATTCCTGACTTTGAGAGGGTGGTCTGTAGGATGCTATTAACTGAAAAGCAGTCTTGCCCACTGTTAGTTGCACATGGATGATCTCCGATACTTTGTGCAATACCACTAACCTGGAGGTGTGGATTGTTTAGAATGTTTCCAGCAATAAGGTAAAACTATTGTAAATGTAATCAGAATCAGAATGGAAACAACCCCTCCACAACTAACATTACTAACATCTCTGACCCTTCTCCTATCCTCAACCCCTCTAATACTTTTCACCTGAGACTTGTATCAACCACTTACATTAAATCTCTACTGTCTAAACTAAAACCTTGCTCTACATCAGCTAACAACATTCCTTCATACTTCCTTCAGCAAGCAGCTGACTCTCTTGTTCTCCCCATATCCATCAAGATCAATTGCTCTACCTCTGAGTCAAAAGTCCCAACTATCTGGAAATAATTTTACACTCTACCTATTCATAAAATAGGTAACTCCACAGAAATCTCTTAACTTTAGACCCATTGCTATCCTGTCACCACTCTCTAAAGTTCTGGAAAAGTGCACACACAAGCAAACAATCCAACACCTACTTCAAGAAAGTCTGCTCACTCCAACACAACATGACGTTCAACCTAAACATAGTACTACTACTGCCCTTATTTCCTTTACTAACTATTTATCTGGCTAGAGATAATAACCAACTAGTCTCTTGCTTATTTCTTGATCTGTCAAAGGCCTTTGACACATACTTTATTGACAAAACTAACTAACCTAAATTTCTCCCCTACTACTGTTGCCTGGTTTTCCAGCTATCTTACTGGCCGACTACAATCAGTGAAATGGCACTCTGCACTTTCCCCTTCTTTCCCTATTAAAATGGGTGTTCCCCAAGGATCTATCCTTGGTCCATTGCTATTCAATATCTTTACAAATCTTCTCTATACCTTCTGCCCACAGTCATCCATTGTACAATATGCAGATGACTCTACAGTCATCACCATCTCTGACTCTCCCTCCAAACTTCTCACTGCTACTCAGGGTTCTTTTATATCAGTTGAAACATGGCTCTCTAGTAACCAACTAATTCTTAACCCTAAAAAAATGAAACGCTTGCTCTTTTTGCCCCAAAATGTTAACCATCTCAAATCTACCTTCTCTTTACTGTGTCTTAATCACACTCCAGTTGTAGTGGAACTTACACAAAACTATTAGGCATCCCTATAGATGATCAACTTAAATTTGATCTACACATCAACAGTATCAGGAAGACTCATCAGAAACTAGGCATTCTGTACAGAAACAAAAAGTTTCTCACTTCCAAAGCTAAAGTAACCCTCTCTCATACATACCTTCTACCGTGTCTACTATACAGGTCACAAATTCTAACAAAGCTTAACTCCACACTCCTAGCTAACATAGGCTCAATCTACAACAAGATAGCTAGATTCTCAGCACACCATACTTACAAAACCCATCACTGTCTCTCTCTTAAATACTTAAACTGGAGTGAACTTCCTCAACAGCTTCTTCTATCTCAGCTTCGGATTATACACTCCATCCTTTACCAACTTTCGTACTGTCCAAACATAACTTCTCTTATCTCCTACTACTCTCCTATTAGATCTCTCCGTAGCTCCGACTATGATCTCCTACTCATCTATAAACCTAAGACAAAAATTGGGTGCAACCTCTATAGCTATAATCCTACAATTTCTTGGAACTATCTTTCACTTCATATCAGATCACTAAAACAACCTAAGCAATTCAAAGTTGCCGCTAAAAAACACCTAAAAACCCTCTGGTCCTGCCACTGTGCTGACCCTCCTTAAGCCTCTCATCTACCCTAATTTATCCTCCTTTTCCCCTACTACCTTTTATCCATCTCCTACTCTCAGTACCACTTACTCCCTTATCTCAATACTGGGCACTTCTAACCTCAAACTTCCTATGCCTTAGTCCAGCATTCATTCTAACTATCTCTTGTGTATTTGTCATTTCCCTATTATATAAATCTATTCATAGCATCATATGTTAAATTCTAATTATTTATTTTTTTCTTGAATGTAAAAATGTCTTTCTCATTACCACCTATGGAATCATAATGTGTTAATATTATTTTTTTTTTCTTACCTGAATGTAAATTAATACTGCTTATATTATTGTATTATGTACTGCAGCTTTTCTCCCTGGGCCTCCGCTGAAAAAGGGCTCTCCAGCTCAATCGGACAATCCCAGTCAACAAATGTAAAATAAGTAAATAAATAAACTGACAACACATTTTTTGGAGATGCCATAAATTTGAGAACTTTAGGAAGGAATTACAAACTATACTTTAGTTGATTGTGAGGGCAGACTAGTAGATGAAAGAGACATATTCTTATTTAAACTGGTCAGGTCATGTTCAAAAACCCATGCATATAAGGGCATTGGTATCACTGTTATTGGCTGTGGCAAAAAAAAACTATAACCAAAAAAAAAGAATGAAAAACAAAAAACACAGTAACTTAGTGTAGATGATGTAATAGAAATAAAGAATGCTATAAAAGAATGTAAGATGAATCTTAACAATGTGCAAGTCAATAAATTTCACAGGAAAAAATAGATGCAATGGAACCACTTGCTAGGGTAGAATAGGAAACCAAGAAAAGTGGTAAATAGCAAGGGACTAGGGTGATAGTGACCAAAACTAAGGTCCATACTGAGGAAGAAATGGACTAAAGTGACATCAGACTAGTAACGTAGTGAAGAAATAAAGTATCAGGCTATATCCATATGAATTAGAAGGGGGAGAAATGAATGTTCTGCTATATGGTGGTTGTAATAGAGGAAAATGAAGAGTTGTAAACCTTTGCATTAGGCTGTCACAGCTGTTAAATTTACAATGATTAAATAACTTACATATAAGCAGCAACAAATTTGTTTTGAGAAAAAGGGGAAACCATGCCATGCATACAAAAAAAACCCAGTAACTTAGTATAGAAGAAGTAATAAGAAGTTATGTACTCAGCATAACGTTCCATGTTTGCTCTCTATAATCTTGCCCTCATTCTTACTAGTTGGGTTCGGAACCAAGCATCAGTTCCAACTCAGCCTAATACTAAAGCTCAAGAGCTTCCACTGGCTTGAGGCTATACCCAGTGGTGGCTCGTGCTATTGGACTGCAGGACTGCAGCCCCCCCCCCCCAGCTGAAAACCAAAATAAAAAAAATCCTGGAACTCATGGATGCGTGCATGGAAACTCAAATCCGGACTCCTGTTTAACCAGTCCAGATTCAGAAGAAGGCAGCAGTCTTACAGATGCCCCAGAAGTCTATGTGGTTACAACCGCATAGACTGGAAGGGGATCAGACTGCAAGGTCTGCAGTCTGTGCATGCTCGGAACGCATACAGGCAGCGCACACATGCGTGCTCAGTATTCTGGTGCTGAGAACAGGAGCTTGGGGAACTGGCTTATGGAGGAAACAGGACTACTCACTGCTTTTGCTTTGAATGAAGCTTGGTGAACTGGCTTGATCATCAGATCACATGGAACAGAACAATCTCCAGGTACTTTCGTTAGGTGTGTGTGTGTGTGTGTGTGTGTGTGTGTGTGTGTGTGTGTGTGTGTGTGTGTGTGTGTGTGTGTGTGTATGTGTGTGAGTGTGTGTGTTGTGTGTAAAATGCCCCAGTTAACTATAACTGGTGGCTAGAGAGAGTAACTCATGTTCAGACCCTCAACCTTGGGTGCAGGTAGCAAGAACCTGAATTCCCTACCCACCACCACTTGTGAAAAGCATTCTGATTTTTGCTTCATATTTTTGTTCTGTTCTTTTCCTCATAAAATCTGTGGTTTTCTGGATTTACAGACATTTGAATTTCATACTTCATATTCTTCAGAAAGTACATGGTAACACAAAACATTTTATTCTAGCAATTTTCTAAGTATATAAGTTAAATATTTGAAATTTCTCCCTATTTTGCAGCTGTATTCCCCCATTATTGGCTTTGTGCAGTTTTTTTGTGCTAAGAGGTTGAGAGCTATGGTGAGAACTGAATTCACTGAATATGTTTGGGGGCTGTATTCCCCCATTATTGGCTTTGTTCAGGTGTTTTGTGCTAAGAGGTTGAGAGCTATGGTGAGAACTGAATTCTCTAAATGATAGCCATTTAAGTTTCAGTCTTCCTGTCTTTCAAGAAACAGCTGCTTTGGCATAGTAGTATGTTGCTCTGACTGTAGTGCACAGGGTCCTGGGTTCAGGACTTGGCAGGGGAATGCAGGGCGGTAGTACAGCATTTTATTCTAGCAACTTTTCAAGGTTATACAATGAATGTTTAAAATGTGTCCCTGGTTTTTGGGCTTTTGTCTCCCCCCAATAGATTTTGGCTTTTTCCAGAGTTCTTGTGCTCATGTGCTCCAAAGTTGAGAGATAAAGTTGAGTGTTGAGTCGATTTTACAAGGAGCTAAGAGCTTCAGGGGAAGAGACATTTCGTGCTTCTTCTGCTGAGTCTGCTTGCATTGTTAATAGTACAACAGGTAGTGTAATTTCATTTGATGCAGAAAACGGTGGTTTCTACTCCCACAGTATGTAGATGCATTACTATACTGTATTGTATCTTTAAAGGGAGTGGATGCTGCAATCCTGATAATGTCCTCTTTGGCGGCGATACCTAGTAGCTATAAATTTGTTATCAGCTTTCCATCAATTCCCTATTGCAGTATTACTAGCTTATCATTTTTTTAATGTGACATGGGCAATTTATTTCTGAAGGGCAACAGGCACTTTATTGTAGATGAAACAATTAAATATAAAGCTGTTTGCTAGCAGCAACCTCTTCGTTAGTTACAGATCTATTTAATGTGGAATTATTTAGATGTCATTTACTTCTGCAGAGATTGTGCATATTTACTGATACTGGTGGACTGTAGAATTTTGAGTAGACTTTTATGATGGAAATGTTCTGACTTGGGCAGTTTTGTCATTATTGGTGCATGCATTTTGTTTCATTGTTTACTGGAAAAATGTTCAAAACAATAAATTTAAAATGCCCTCTAACAACTGTACTGTATTATACAAGGAATATAATTTAATACAATCAGCAAGGTGTATCAAATAACATATGTATGTTTCATGTTAAAGGACCCTATGATTTGAAAACAGCCCAAAGTTAATCTTTATCTGCCACTGGCCAGATGTATTTTCTTCGAATGTGGGTTTCAATGCTGTTTCAATGAATTTGAGTTTCAAGGTCCGAGAAGTTTTGATGCAAAGTTTATTTTCATTGTGAGACTCCATTGCTTTGTTTAGCAGATGTCTATTAGTGTTTGTGCTGTAAAATGTAAAATAAAACTTAAATAAAGTCCAAATCATTGTAGAAATAAAGCAGTATGCACATTACAGTGTTTATGGTAAATGGGGTGAAATAGCCAAGTAATGGGACATTGGAATGGCTGTAGGGAGGAGGCCCCATTTGACCATGATTTTGTGAGGGGGGAAGGGCAGTAAACTCAAAGACATCCTCGGCTGAACTATACCTCTCAACTGTCCAGAGGTTTTACAGAATTAAACAGATTTTTGCTTCTTATTTTTGGCCTGATCCTCATACAATTTGTGGTTTTCTGGCAAATCATTTAGGAATGAAGTCACTAAATAATGACAGACATTGAGTTTCAGACTTCATACCCTTCAGAAAAATGCATGCTTCTATCTATTCTATCAACTGTCTAAGTTTACACAACAGCAATTGTTAGTACTGTATGTATATTCCCCCAATATAGTTGGCCTTGTCCAGATTTCCTGTGTTAAGAGGTTGAGAGGTACATACAACTAAATCGTTTTATAGAATTAGGTATATCCAAACATCTCAACTGTCCCCAACTTTGGCTCAAAATGTTGCTCTCCCCCTAATATTCCCTCCACAAAATGGCAATTTTGAAAGAAAATGTGGAGGGTTTACAATTTAAGAAATAATTGTAATGATCAGAGTTATAGATCACTTTTATTTCAGCGATGCATTAGATTCTCTTATTTTGTCAACTGCTCAATATAACAGTAATAATATTAAAAAGTGTCCTTTCTTTGACAGGTTCCCAGCTGGTATTTTGTGGCTATTTTATATTTTTGCATCACATTTGTGGTCCATTTTTCATAAAATTGTGGTTTTCTGGCAACTTAGTGGCAAATCATTAAAGATTGAAGTTATAAAATAATGACAGACATTTGAGTTTCAGATTTCATACCCTTCAAAAAATTCATACTAATGCAAGACCTACTATCCTATTATCTTTCTAAGTTTATAAGAACAATATTTAAAAATTGTCCTTATTTTTGGGCCTTTGTCCCACTTCTATCTATGGCTTTGTCCAGATTTCTTGCTCTGAGGTTGAGAGGTATGACAAAAGTGTGAGGACCATCACCATCATCCAGAGACATTTCAAATTGTGACATGCTTGCTGCAACCCACTCCCCCGTGTAGTGACTCTGGATATGTCTAAGCAAAGCAAGGAGCAGTTATGCAGTGTAAGTGTGCAGAGTATCCCCCCCCATCCAAGATAGACACAAGTACTATGGTGGCTTTTCATTTGTCCTTGATTTTGCAGAATGTTCTGGTTTTCTGTCATATTTTTATACTGTTGATTTATGTTTATTATTATTCAGAAAATGCATGTTGTTGCACTGCCTGTTGCTCTGTGTTTAAGTAGCAATGCTTTAATGACCATCAAATAAGCTTGTCTGAGATTGTAAACTTTAATAAGAATACTGTTAAAGAATTACCAACATTGAAAGCCTTTTTGTTGTTGCCATGCAGAGAATATTTACATAACTAGATAATGTGCACGCCTTAGGTATTGAAATGCATATGACAGTATTTGTAATAAAGGACAGGATTACAGTATTTTCAGATGCTCACTACATTTGTTAGAGACTTGCAGTCATCTTTGCAGGCTTTACCAGTAAACTAAACAGAATTCCAATTTATCATGTGTGGTCCATAACCTGTGCAGTAATCCTTTAGGCAATTTATCTTGAGCTTGTTTCTTGTTTGCTGTTCATTTTTTACTTTGATCATGTTTTCCCCATGAAACAAGTACACAGTTGTTGTCAGGCAGCAGGACTTTTTTGGATAAGAAACATTTTTACAAGTGGGGGTATCACAGAGATTGTTACTTTCAGCATGTTACTTGGTACTTATATAAAGCTGAATATAAATTATAATTAGAACTGCAGTGCAAGGAGAAGTGGTTTGAGTTAAGTGCTGCTTGTTTTTTTATACATGAATGTATTTAAAAAGTAATTTATTTTTTCATGCATCCCAACCTTTTTGTTTCCATCTAGTTATTAAGTAAGCTGTCATGTAGCCAATGCATTGAAATATTTTTGTCTTCTACACTTCATTTTGTCTTGATTGGACTCTCATAATGATGGTTTGGCACCCAGGGCAGCGTATTTAATTAAAGACCCAGTTTTTGTGGTTTTGAGTATAGCCTCGCCCCCTTTCTAGTTTTCAACACCCCTTCCCATTGGCTCCACCCATTCAACTGTCTCCTGCAGCTCCCCCTTTGATTTGAAGTCACCAGCTGCCACTGACTATACCCTATCCCATCATGCTTAGGGGAAAATAACCCAGATCTTGTTTGCAAAATAAAAACCCATTTGAATTTTATATACAAAAAATCCCAATTGTAATAGCTATTAGCCTATACCTCAAGAGGCAAGGAGGGAAGCAGAGAACACACTTTGCAATCAATAAAAATTTCCCCTCAATCCTCCAGGAGTGAGGGTTGGGGGAAGGAGGGTGGAACGTAAGAATAAAGGCGAGATTATGGACAACAGACATGGAACATTATGGTGAGTACATAACGTCTTACTGTTATGTTGTCCTATGTCGCCTTCATTCTTGCTGGTTGGGACAGTATCTCTAGCACCTTCTTCCTTGGGTGGCTCAAGGGAATAACAGTGGAACCAAAGGAAGCCCTACTCCGGGAGGCCACGTCTACTTTATAATGATAAAGGTATGAGAATTGACCCATGTGGCTGCAGCATAGATTGAATCCATAGGTAACCTGGCCTGAAAGGCAGTCGAAGTTGACATGGCTCTTGTTGAGTGGCCTCTAATCTTTCCTGGCAGTTGTCTATGTTGAGAAATATATGCATGGATAATAGTGTCAGAAAGCCACTTTGGCAAGGTAATTTTTGATACTGGTGCACCTTTCCTGTTATCCGAGAAGAAAATGAATAACTGGTCAAATTTTCTAAATTCCTTTGTTCTATGCAAATAGAAGCATAACTGTCTGTGTACGTCCAACTGGTGTAGGAAGTATTCTGCCTTGTTGCCATAGTTTGGAAAGAAAACAGGCAGGTCAATGGATTAATTTAAATTGGTTTTAGAACATACTTTGTGAACAAACAAAGGATTTGTTCTAAGAGAGACTCTGTCTTTGTGAAAAAGTAAATAGAGAGGGAGTATGGACAGAGCTTGAAGTACTAAAACCCTCCTAGCTGAAGTAATGTGTCTATATTCTAATTGAAATTTCAGAATATCGAATCTGATATGGTCGATACCATATCATCGAATTCTGAAACATCGAAAGATAAAAAAAAAATGCCTATAAACAAAAATAAATAAAAACTTACCCTTGCAAAAGGGGGGGCGGCACCCCCCACACCCCCTACTTAAATATACCAGCTCCGAGACTGCACTACATTAAACTAAACAAAAATCTCCCCTTACAGAGATTTCTGTTTAAACGTTCAATGTTTTTTTCGCTAACCTGATGCTGACAATATTAGCTTCGATATTGTCGGCCTTCGACAACTTGAAGTAGACCCGAAGTAATGGCTACCAGAAAGGCTGTTTTCCAGGTTAGAAATTTTAGTTGGCAAGAGGAAGCTTGTTTGTATGGTGGGAGAATCAGAGTAGTCAGTACCAAACTGAGGTCCCAAGGAGGTGGTGGCTCCCTTATTGGAGGCCTTAGTAAATCTGTACCTCTCAGGAAGGCTTTGCACAATCTGTGAGACATTATCTTTGATCCCATGTCTCCTATGTGGTAGTTAGATATGGCGGCTAATTGTACTCGTATGGTAGCTGCTACTGCACCTTCATTAAAAATCTCTGCTAAATACATCCAAAATTGTACTTACAGGAGCTGTGAAAGGATCTATGTGATTCTTGGAGGCTGAACAAGAAAACCTTTTCCATTTATTAGCATAAAGCTTTCTAGTTGTTGTCTTATGAGCTGAAATTAGAATATGTCAAACTGCAGGGGATATGTCTGGAAGCCTGGCTAAAATTGGAAGTGGAGCAACCAAGCTATCATTTTGAGGGTCTGGATAGAGGGATGGAGCGTTCATCACTGATGAGTCAGAAGATCTGGTACCGGGTCCAGAATCCACAGCTCTTCTCGGAGATGGGGCCATAGGAAAGGAAACCAGATGTGATGAGGCCAGTATGGAGCAATGAGTATTAACCTGCAACTCACTGCTTTGGCTTTCTGTAAAACTTTGGGGATTAAAGAGAATGGGGCAAAAGCATAAAGGTGTCCTGGTGGCCAATTGTGAATGAGTGCATCCCTTGGTGACTCTCCTGTTGGAGGAATTAGGGTAAGGTAGCTGCTGAATTTGGTATTCATGGACTTGACAAACAGGTCGCAGCAAGGCTGGCCCCACTTGTGAAAAATCTGGTTCGCAATTTCCTGTTTTAGGGACCACTCATGAGGCATTACAATTGCTCTGCTCAATTTGTCTGCTATCATGTTGGATTTCCCCGGAATAAGTGCTGCAATCAGAAAACATTGAGAAGAGCCTGCCCACTGCCATACTGTTTAAGCCTATTGGCACAGGGGATAGGATCTGATTTTGCCTTGGTTGTTGATATACCACACCACTCACACAGCACCGCTCTCATCTCTAGGACATTGATGTGCAAGTGGTACTCATGTTCCTGCCAAGTTCCATGGACTTTCTTTCCCAGATAATGCCCCCCCCAACCCTATCTGGGAAGCATCTGTGGTCACAGTGGCTAGTGGTTGGGGGAGAGTGAATGGCCTACCTAGACTTATCTGCGTGGAATGAAGCCACCAATGTAGGTCTTTCTTGCAGGAGTCTGTGATGAAGATCTTGTGGGACATGAGTAACTCCTGCATAGACCATTGAGTGAAGAGGAGCCATGGTAAAACTCCCATATGTAGATGTGCCAGAGGTACTAATGTTATAGTTGCTGCCATAGTGCCCAAGACCTTTAGAACCCACCTTTCCTGTACTTTCTTTTTTGAGAGCAAGATGGACATGATGCCACAGTGCCTGTATCCTGTATCCTGTCATGAGGCAGTTTTGCTACCACGTCTTCTGTGTTTAAGTCTGCTTCTATAAACGTAATATGCTATGATGGCAACAAGGCATATTTTTTGAAATTTATGGTAATGCCCAGTTCCGAGCAAAGATGAACAGTGGTGTCTCTTGCCTTGGTTAGTAGATGCTCGGTGGTGGCAGTTAGGAGCCAGTCGTCTAAGTAGGGAAACACCTGGAATCCTAGATGCCTCAGGTGAGCCGTGACTACTGCCATGCATTTGGTAAACACTCTGGGGGCTGTAGAGAGACCAAAGGGCAGAGCTCGGAATTGGTAATGACTGGCTCCCAGCTGGAAGCGTAGATGTCTTCTGGATCACCTGTTCAAGATGGGTCTCCAGTCCCCTGTTTTTTTTTTTGGAACTAAAAAGAACCTTGAGTAAGTTCCAGATCCGGTTTGGTCTGTGGGGACTTATTGGAAAACTCTTTTTCTTAGTTTGTATCCCTAGAGTTTTTTCATCCCTTTGACAGGGTGGAATGTCTGGGACTGATCTTGTTTTTGGGGGGGTGGGGTGGAGAAGGGTATGTTGTATCCTGTGGATATTATTGACTGTACCCATTTGTCTTGAGTGATATTTAGCCAAGTTTTTGGGTACAGTGATAGTCTACTCCTAACTGCCTCCAGAGGTGGACAGACGAGCCTTCTTTCAGAAGCACTGGAAGGGTCTGCCAGAGAATGTATCTTTGTCGCCCTGATTTTGTGGACCCTCTCTGCCGTGAGGTTGGCATCTTCCATTGTCATTTCCTCCTCTGCCTCTGGGGGAAGATTCACCACATGCATCTGGCGAAGCTCTTTGACATTTATGGAACCACATTTTCCTGCCCTTCTGGCCTTTGGGATAAGGCCTGGTAGGGAGGGAAACACATACTCCCACGGCAGACAGAATTTTGCCTTCTTGTTCGCACCTGGTCAGATTCTCCTTAATCTTAGGCCTGAACAAGGAAAGCCATCAAAAGGGGCATTAATAAAGGAAGACTAGAAGGGCTCAGCAAACTCACAAAGGTGCATCCAGGAATGCCTCCTCAGAGCAGTTCCTATACCAGCTGCCCTACTCGCACCATCATCTGCATAAGAAATGAGCTGCATAGAGGAGTTGACTACTGTATTCAAGGTAGCAAGCTGGATGGTCACCTTGTCTGGAACCCCTCCAGCTGCAGAACCTTGGAGGGTATCTTCTAGCTCCTTCAGGAGATCCCTCTGAAGTCTGGTAAAATGGGTCAAATAGTTCAGTGATCTGAATGTGAAAGTTGCTGATGAGAACATCTGCTTCCCATACCTGTCCATCGTTCAAGACTCCTTATTTGGGGGATGGACAGATGAAGAAGTCTCAGCTAACTCCTTTTTGATGACTGCTGCCATCACCATAGTATCTACTGTGACACCTTTGGTTAAAAAGTCTTTGTCTGACGGAGTCGTTATAAATTTGATGGGCCTCCTCAGAACAGGTTCCACAGATTCTGGACAGCTCCATGCCTTTCGACTAATAACGTTGTGGAGCTGGTTGAAGAGCGGAAACACCCAAGAGGTGGAGGGTCAAGAACGAAATGCCTCCAGGTATATGGACTCATCTTCAGAAGAGGTGAGGGTCTTCCAGCCACCTCTCTGCTTCAGGATCTCCAGGATGTCTGAGAAGGAGACATCCTCAGAGGGTGACAATGGGAACCCTTCTGAATCATCCAAGTCCATATCTGAAGTGACAGACTCCTCAGGGGAGTCTAGATGTTTCCTCTTACACATGTTTTCTTCTGAGGGCCCTCCCCAGAGGGATCCTCAGGGGAGGTTTTGGAACAGAAGGACTCACCCAATGGAGCATCCTGGGGCATTGGTTCTCTACATCTGGGGGGGTGGTAAAGAGGCAGACACCAGCACTTTTGAGGGAAGGGTGCTTGGATCTGAGAGTGGAAACATCAAGGATGACAGCACACTAATCATCACCTTGAAGGCACCATGACCTGGGCCCGAGAAAGCCTCCATCTCGAAGAGACAGGAAACTCATCTTGCACCAAGGAGGTAGGCTCAAAAGCAGATGTAGGTGCCGAGCTCACCCGCGCCAAAGCCCTGAGAGGTAGATTCGGATCCAACAAGGGTCGGATCTGACTCTCCTCCCTGGACCTGATTTGGGAGCATCAGCTCCCAGACCCTTTGACCGAAGATAGTACCGAAGAGGTCAGAGCAGAAGTCGGGACTGAAAACCCTGGGGTGAGCCTCGGACCCGACGGTTCCACCACAAACACATCCAAGCACACTTGAAAGGGTCTTGGCTAGGGCTGGAGCCTGAAGCAACCTCTTGATCACCCGCTCCACTTCGTCATCTGATAGACTCCTGGATGATCAAGGGGACGTGGCCAAGGATTTTACACTGCCAGCCACAGACTGTAAAATGGGTGACTGGGGAACTGAGCAGACCGGCTCCAAGGTTAGAGACCAGTCCCTATGTGACTCCTAGTCAGTTCCAACAAAACTGGTGGAACCGAATGAGCAGTCCTTTTGGGCCCAAAAGCCTTTGGGTCAAATGTTGTATCCTTTGATAGCTTTTTAGCCAGCTCAGAAGCAGAAACCGGAGAAGAAGCTGTTTTAGTAGACTTGTCAGATTTTGGTGATTGGGATGATTTTGAAGAGGTCTGATTACCTTCTAGTGCTTCAGCAAAAGGAAGCAATCCCTTGATCATCAGTTTCTGCATTCTTGCAGTACTCTGGAACTGAATCCATGACAGATGGAGCATGAGTCTTGGAGATGTACTGCACCTAAACAGTAGACACAACTAGTGTGCCCATCAGTTAAGGACATCTTCTGAGAACAGGAGTCACACTTTTTGAAGCCTGACTGCTTCACTTCTTTGCCTTCCTTGGACATAATTTTGAAATAAATTACTAATATCCAAATAAGTATTTCACTTAGCCTGAGCCTAGTGAGAAGCACCCAATCTAGTTTAGTGGCAAATGATATCTGGGTTATCTTCCCTAAGCATGATGGGATAGGGTATAGTCTCGAGCCAGTGGAAGCTCTCAAGCTTTAGTATTAGTCCGAGCTGGAACCGATGCTTGGTTCCAAACCCAACCATCAAGAATGAAGGGGAGATAGGACAACATAACATTGGAAATAATGAATGCTATAAAAGAATGTAAGATGAATCCCAGCAATATGCAAGTCAGTAAATTGCACAGGAAAAATTAATGCAATTGGAGCCGTTACTATAGTAGAATAGGAAATGTTCGAAATTGAAGTCTTTTGAGAAAGTAGCCAGTGCTGGTTCATAAAAAGGAAGAGTAATTTCTGTATTTATAGCTGGATGAGAATGTGAAGTGCTTGTGCTAAGGTGTCCCCAATAAAGAAACAGGGTTCACACTTTTGCTGGATTCAGGGGCCAGTTTTAGAATCCCTGTCATCAAAGGCTTAGCATAGTGTTTCTATAGGATCAGATAACATACCAGACTGCATTCTCATCAATGAAAGCATGCATTATCCAAGCATCTGCTTAAACTGCTCAACCTCAGCCTACCCACAGGGTTTCTCTCTGATGTGACCAGCCACGTTGTCTTCTCTATGTAAGGGTGGCCACTGTACACACATAGTTATGGCTAAGACCATCAGCTTCACAAGCCTTATGTGCAAAGCCATGGAACGTATCACAGCAGAACTTATTCATGCAGGCATAGGAAACCTTACCGACCTAAACCCCATTCAGTTTGGTTTTGTGAAGGGCAAGTCTTGTCTTCTGAACATAGTAAACATTTCTGAAAATGTTAAAGAGGATGTAGTCAGTGGTCTCACCATGCATACTGCTTATCTTTTCATGGCCAATGCTTTTGACACTGTCCCCTACGTTGGTATCATTGAAAAGGTTTGTCCAATAGGTTATAATAAACTGGCTTTTCAACAGATCGCAAGTAGTGAAAGTTTCTGGCATCATCTCTGAACATAAAATTGTAACTAGTGAGGTATTATATGGATCAGTGGTGGAACATCTCATGTTGAACATTTATTTTGTGGGCATCTACACCAATATCTCTGAAGTGTGGCTGACCAAGTTTGCTGTTTACTGGATGCTGAGCACCGATCCATTTATTCACTGATGCTAAACTGCTCCTAAAATCCCTGGAATATGCATGTAGCTGTTGTGAAAACAAACTCAAGATAAATGAAAAAAGGAGACTTCTAAGATGGCTGCACATTGAGTAGCTTCTTAATTCTCATTCTCCCAGTGTGAAAACAGACACTTAGCAGAGAAAACCAGTGGACCTAAATCTCTGGGTACATTTCAGTGACTGGCTAGTAAGTGCACTGCCTGGATGCCAGGGAATAAGAAATACAGAGGACCTGAAGGAAAATCAGCTACAAAAGGTGATAAAAAAGACTGACTGGGAAAAGTACCACAGATGTTCAGCAAAAAGCAGTGCAAGCTCCAGAAATGACTTCCAGTAACCTAGAGGAAAGTAGAAGGCAACTGCAAACAGACCTGATTAAAATAAACAAAACACTGATGGAATATATAAACTCAAACAATAAAAGGCTGAAAAAATGGAAGAAGCTTTAAATAGATATATAGATAAGGTGATAAAACTGCAAAACTCAGAGGTCGAAATTAAGAAAATGCTGGCTGAATATGAGACTACATAAGAAGAGATGTTTCAAAAAATAATAGAATTAGAGGACAAAGCACATAGGGAAACCTGATTTTTTCTGCTGTACCAGAGAAGCTGGAAGGAACTGACTGTATTTATTTTATGAAAGCACAAATAAGCAACTGGACTGTTATTCCACAACAGGAATTGTAAACTGAAAGGGCACATCATGTGTATGCTCCAAACCTAGCTAATAGAAAGAAACTTAGACATTTAATAGTAAAGAGGCAATCTTACCAGCAGAAAGAGATGATTCCCACAAAACTGTGGCAGAAGGACAAAGTATTAAAAGTGAGAGACAGCACAGTGTTTCTGGAGAATGGTTACTCATTGTACACAAGGCAGAGGAGGAGTAAATTTATTCCATTATTCAGGGAATGCACAGAAGCAGGCATGAGATTCAAACTGCTGTGCCCAGCTGTCTTCAAAATATTTTTCTCTGGAGGGACAAAATCGTTTTTTGATGAAGTACATGGTAAGGAGAAAATACAAAAGTTTGTCCAACAAAAAGTGAGCTGTGAAACAGAAGGAGATTCTGCTTCTTGTTCTTCTGGTAATAAAGAATACAGAAAGACTGTGCCAGTGAAACCTTTTCCAATGTTTCAACAGAAAATGCTCAAGAGAAGGAAAAAAGCATAAGAGTTGACTAGAAGAATTGAGAGTATGCTGGAAATGAAGCAGAGACAGGATTTGGCAAATGGAGATGAGCATGAATAAAATCAGTAACTTGGAAAATGACAAATGTGGGACTACAAAGCAATAATTATATTTGTGAAACATGACAGAACAAGAAAATCTGGAAATATTGGACCTTTTTTGGACTTTGTTAAACATTTAGGGGACTCTAAAGTATATGCCATACTTCATGTCATTAATGTTTGTAAAAAATACTCAGGATAGCAGAAGAGGGGAGAAATTTAACTGTAAATGAAATATTTTTTTTCTTAATGGCACTGTTTTAATAGTGTATTATTTTCTCTGCATGCTATTAAGTAAAATTTTCTCAGTTATTTTTAAGTGTGATGGGGATACCATCATAAATAGGTGCTCCTGTTTTTTTTTTTCTTTTTTTCTCTTTCCCTTCTCTCTTTTTCCTTATTCAGTTTTAATAAATGTAGGCACTGCAATGCAAAAAAAGGAAAAATCTGGTTAAAACAGCATGACAAAACAAAAATTAATGTGCTTTTTTTCATTCTTGCCTAGGGGGATGATTCAGTTAAGGCTCTTAAATTAATCTTGTAACATTTTTTTAGAGAAAGCAAGTAAATGAAAAAGAATACTGAATATTACAAGGCTTTTTTCTAGTAAACAGATGTATGCTAGGCAGTTTTGTGTCTGGTAGTCATATATCTAGAAGGCAATTTGATAAAGAGGAATGGCTTGAATAAAATGTTTTCTGAAAGGATTCAGGTGGTTTCCCAACTGAGGCAGCTATAAAGATAAGACAAAGCCAGACAACACTTAGTAGAAGCACAGGATAGACCATGCATCTTAGCATGGATAACCTTTCTTTTAGGTTATCTAAAGTCTGTGTGTGGCTGTCAGTTTGGAACATATTTTTCCTATTAAGAGGGTAAAACTTCAGTATTTGAAGCTGTACATAGTTTTGTGTGTTATTATTAAGTTAATAGGTTTTAAGAGGTACTGAAGGTGTGTTTTTTTAGGGCTTTCATTAAAATAAAAAGTTTTGTAAGATATGGCATAGGCTGAAATTAATATGACAAGAAACAACTGTATAAAAGATCAGCCTGAAAAATAGTATATGCATGCAACACAAAAGCTGGAACTAGAAATTTAACAAAAAAGCTGTTATACACAAAAGGTGGGAATAATAACTTTTCAAGAATATGATGCTTTCTGCAATGTCTTCAAATTTCAATGGTCTCACAGATAAATACAAAAAAGAAAGACTAGTGAACTATATTAAACTGTAGAGTGCAAATAGCTATGCTTCAGGAAACACTCTTGGAAAGAAATGAACATGTGAATTTGATAAAGAAAGGTTTTCATGATGGTTATTCAGCAGAATACCGGAGGCAAAGGAAAAGAGAAGTACTTATATTAATTGCAAGTGGAACTCCAATAGTGAAAGAAGAGGATAAAATGGACTACTGGCAAAGGAGGAAGATTGTACTGGCTTGCATTTATATTCCACTGAAAACTGCTATAACAGAGCTTAAGAAAATTCTGGGAGAAATAATCAGCTTTCAGCAAGGAATATTACTTGTAGGTGGGGATGTAATTTGATTTGCAACAATGAAGGTGTGTCTGGGGGACCAAGATGGGAAAATATAACAAAGGAGGGTAGATGTTTGAAGAAAGTTCTGAAAATATTTGGCATGTGAATTTATTGCTAGGAGTTTGGAGTGAACTTACATATTATTCCCAAAGATACAAAACTGGTCCTAGGCTAGGCAGAAATTACATTTCACAGGAACATCTGTATTTAATTGAATGTCTTAATATGCATCCAATAACTATTACAGATAATGAGCCAATGATAGCTAAAATAAAAACACAGAGTATTAAAAAATGAGACACTGGTGATTTCCATCTATCCATTGAAAGAGAAGAATTTATGGAATGGTTGTAGAAATTACTCAGGAGCTATTGGAGAAGATAGTAATTTCTTCTGAAAATATAGCTAGGGAGTGGGATAAAATAAAAGTGGAGTTTAAAATAGGATGGAAATAAAAGAAAATGAGATATGGTTAAGAAGTAACAAGAATTATTTAGAGGGACTGACAAATGTTAAATAACTGCAAAATAAGGGGAATCCCACAGAACAAGAAGAGGAGCAACTGCAGAATGTTAAACAGAAAATAAGGGATTACCTCGATAATATGCATGAGTTTAGAAAGATTGCTATTAACAACTGTTCTTTGATAATAACTCTAGAGCACAAAAACTTTTAGCACAATGACTCGGGCAACAGAAAGTAGAAAGGACTGTTGCCAAGCTTAGGGAGCCTATAACAAGGAAGATAAGAGATTCTGTAGAAGTACTAGAAATATTTTGGAAATTCTATGAAAGTCTGTATAAAGGAGAGAAATATGGAAATCAAGAAAAGGTAGAAATTGAAATGTTTATGGAAAAATTAAATATGCCAAGGTCACTTAGGAGAGGAGGAGATGAGATAAAATGATGATGTATAACCAATCTACAGGAAAGTCCCAGGAATAGATGTTATTCCTGTGGAAGGTTGGAGGCTAGCAGGGAAAAAAACTAACAAAGATCTGTAAGGTTTTGTTTAACAGTATTTTAAGAGGAGGAGAAGTACTAACACCCTGGAAGAAAGTGGTGGTAGCTGTAATACCTGAAGAGGGTAAAGATCCATCAGGTCCAGCTTTACAAGACCCATTTCAATACTAAAAACATAATTATGAAGTGTTTATGTCTATAATTGCTAAAAGAATGGCAAAAGTGATGCCAACATTGATAGATAACAGTCAGTGTGGTTTTGTGGGGGGAGGCAAACATCTCATAGCATTAATAGAACAGAACAGAATGTAAAACTATCATTGTTGTTTGTGGGTCTTGATGCAGAGAAAGCATTTGACATAGTAAGCTGGGACTTTATGAGTAGGGCAATGGAAGCATTTGCATTCCTGGTTAAAATTATAAGTTTGATTAGGAAGATACATATGAAATCACAGGCAAAAATTAAAGTAGATAGGGTCCTCTCTGATAACTTCTGCTTGAGCAGAGGAACAGGCAGGGGTGTCCTCTCTCCCCTTAGTTATTTGCATTATATTTAGAACCACTGTCAAAGAAAAAGGACTCAGATATTCAAGGAAATAATTGGTATGGTAGTCAAGAAAAGCTGGCTCTATTTGCAGATGATATTATTTTATACCTGACAAAACCAGAAAGGGACATTACAGTGTTGTGGAACATTTTGAGACAGTTTCAAATATTTTTGAGATACAAAATTAATGAAGCTAAAACAAAGGCAATAGCAGTAAATTATGTACCCACACACAAACTGGTTCAGCAATATCCAGATTTTTTTGGGGACATGATAAAATGAAGTATGTAGGAGTATGGATTAAAATGATTCTGGTGTGGCAGCTAATGATATGTGGGAAGAGACTAAACAAAAGATAATACAAAAACTGAGAAAATTGAAGCTCTGTTATATGGATAGTGATAGTAAGATACAAGAAGTTAAAACGTTTTTAGTCCATTTAGTCTCATACACAGGTCAGGCATATTTTTATCAACCAGAGAAGAAGTTGTGGATAGCAATTAAGATTTTATCTGGAAAGGGGAAATGACAAAAGTCAAGTGTTCTATTTTATATTATATGTGGTTGATACGGTGCAAGGAATTGCATTCCACCTTTAGGAGCAATCCATTTCTTTTATGTGCAGCAGTCAAGAATTGGCTATTGAAATGGGGTTATGATGACTGTTTATTGTAAATACTTCTTGTGTCTGCTTTTTAGTTTATTCTCTGTATTAATTATTTTCAATAAATATTGTGTAATACTCTTCAATCAGAACAGGGTGGATTGGGATTACCTGGTTTGAATGGGGTATTTTAGAGCAACACAGTTAAGGTTCCTATGCATAGCACAAACAGAAAACTATAATTCAATGTGGAAAGGGATGATAATGAAACTGAGGGAACTCAAGAAACAAGGAGAGACTGGTATTTTGGATGCAGACCTTTAAGGAGAATAACAATAACCAACAGAATATTATATTCATAAATTAGCAGAAAGTATTCTAAGAACTAAGCCAATGTAGGAATGGAGAAAGGAGATTCTGCTGATTGGGATAACTGCAGTTAGAGATACAAACAATAGACAAGAGGAGCATGGAATTTATTGGAGAAACTGGTAAAGGAACCAATGTGTTGGGAGCAAATAACTAGAAAGGGAAAGATAACAGAATGGGAAGACATCAATAATTTATTTGGACTGCAGGTTAAAAATTGCCTTCCTTATCAAGGATTGATATCAGAGTATAGGTAAAGAGAAAGAAATAGGGGGTCCTAAATGAAAGACCAGCACTGGCAGAGGTTTTAGTAGAATCTAGAACAGAAGCTGCCATTAAAAAAGGAATAATTAATACAGCATATCAAATATTGCATGATAACTATAAAAATCAATCAGAGGAGGTAGAAAGGATTAGGAAGAGAGATTATATAAGCAATTCACAAAGAAACAATGGAGCGGGTATATGTATGTCTCCCAAACATGCAACAGAATATAGAAGATTTAGGATCTTTGCTTGGAAGTGTTTACATAGGTTTTTTAATACCCCAAGTAGACACCAAAGAAATTTTCATCAGGTAGACAGCAAATGTTGGCAGTTTGATGGGTAAGAAAGAGATAGCTGAGAACATATTTTCTAGGAGTGTAATGAATTGGCAGACTTTAAAGATTCCCTGCAGACTGCTCTGTTAGAGATACTGAGTGAGCAAATTGGTGTACCTAAAGAAATGATTTTTTGAGCTAAGATACAGAATCAAAATTGCCTAGACAGAGTAAGGCCTTGCTGAGTCTAATTATGGTGGCTGACAAAAAAGCAATTACTAGAAAATGGAAATCAAAATCTAAACCAACTTTGCTAGAAGCAGAGAATATAGCAACAGAGATAAAACAGCTGGAATTGGGATCTTTAGAAAAGGGTAGTGGCAAGTTACTGTACAAAGGAAAAAATGGGAATTGTGAGAACAATAAATTCAGAGGAGAAACATGGTTTAAAAGAAGGCAGGATTTGAATGAGCTATGTAATGTTTGACAATGACAGGATGGATTACAAGGGATGTATAATGTTTGCAACTAAAATTATGTCAACATGGTTTGTAATGTATAATGTTTGCAACTGGAACTGGGTCAGTATAGTTTGTTTTCATTTATATAAATGTAAGATTGCCTATGTCATATATGATAATTTAATAAAGATGTTTCTTGTTTAAGAAAATGATAAATTAAGTGTGGCGCAGTAGTTTACAGCAAAAATGCTCCTCTTACCTATTGTGTTATCAGTGGTGCTCCTCTTCAGACAAGTACCATAGTGAGAGACCTCAGTACTTATCAGCTTTGCAGTCTCTCATTCAGTCATCATGTTTCCACCATGGTAAGGAAATCTTTGTATCTGGCCCAGTTAATTTCATGGGGAATATCTTCAAGGTACAAAGAAGTCATTTTCTCACTGTACTCTTCCCATATCAGACCCATCATCCAATACTGTACCCACTTTGGTATACACAAATCTAAACATATTACTCACTTGAAAAGGCTCCCCGCCAAAAAAATAAAGGCCTTAAATCCTTCAAATATGACAATAGGTTAGCATCATTTAACAAGGATTATCGTGAACTGGAGAATAAACTTTACAGATATAAGCGACTGCAATGGCAGCACTTTTTCTTTGAAGCTTCTCTTGACTTAAATATTGCACCAAGAGGTCTTAGAGTCCTTACGATGCCCAGTTATGGGCAAACATATCCTGAGCTGTTAAAGCACTGGCAACTCCTTAATCTTGAATGCAGTGCTAAATACATGCATTTACTTATTTATTTTTTTCTAAACCTGAAGAACAGACTCTTTTTAAAGAAATTCAAGACCTTCAGAATGCGTTATTTAATGTGTATCTAGACGAGGTTTTAGGGGATAGAATAGATACACTTGCTGAAAATATCGCAGGCTATGATAAGAGCCTTTCCATTGCTAAGGGCAAAAAAATACAAAGGGATTTAAGGGACTTCAATGAAGGTAACATCTTTTCCTGGAATCGAGAAAGGAATGACGTTAACACCAGTGTATGGCCAGCAGTAGGAAGTGGGCGTAACCCTTACTATACCAGAACAACGAGGGATTCTAATGCACAGATTGAACCAACAAGTTATTCGAGTGTAGTTAGAACTGCAGCTACAGATTTAACTCCCTTGCCCAGTTTAATAGTCAAAACATCAAGTGACACATCCTCTAAAGAGGGGGATAATGCAGCTAGTTGCAGCAGTATTGCTATTGAAGTTAGTGATGTTTCAGTGAATCCAAAAACAATTATGCCTCCATCTTTGAACGTTAGTGAGGCTAACCAGGCACAAGGGGTTTTTAGCTCATTGCAAGGTCGTTTTTTACTGAAGGACCCACTACCAATAAGGGGCAGATCCAGAAATCGCCCCCAACATCCACAAATGTGGCGTTTGCACAGCGAGGAAGAGACAATGAGGTCAGGTAAGAGACTAAAACAGGTTTAGTGTTTAATATTTCCTCTATTGTTTTGACTGATATGCAGTTATCTTTCTTAAATAGAGGACTATCGGTTGTACCTGCTCAAAAGACTAATTTAACAGAAGCACTTAAAGACTTACATATGTTTGGTAGAATGCTTACCCTTCGTGTACAGTTTGGTAATTCAAAAATTTTACCCAATGATGTTATATTTAGGAAACCTAGTACTTATATACCACCTAGTAATCCAACAATAGACCTGTTTGTAGACATTTGTGAGAAACAACTAAGGGAAATATTTTCAAATAGACCGAAGAATAACTTTGTTAATTTATCTACAGTAGAGACGCAAGCTTTAGTTGAGTTCCAACGAATGAATACGATAGAGATACAACCTGCAGATAAAGGGGGTGGGATTGTTGTTATGGATAAAGACCAGCACAATGAATGCATGTTGAAGCATCTAAGTGACACTAATACTTATGCTAATATTTCTGCTATCCTGCTTAAAGGTGTCATTGAAAAAGTAGAATTCTTGATCTTTGACCTGCTTATAACTGGTATGACTAATGAACAGCTTTTTGAATATTTTAAGGTGGAGCAGGCTGTGGTTCTTGTCATATATGTTCTTCCTGAGGTGCACAAGAACCCCACAACACCACCAATGCAACCTATTGTTTCTGGAAGAGGCTGTATTACCGAGCCTCTCTCAATATATGTAGAAAAGAATTTGCCTGCTTTCCTAGATAACTGCCAAACTATCCTGAAAGACACTAAAACTTTTTTAAGTGAGTTGAGTCATTACACTGAAGTTCTCTCTGTTCCTTGCATCTTTGTAACTTTAAATATAGAGTCATTATTTACCGTTATACCTAATGAATGGGGCATTGATAACATTAGAGAATTGCTTCATGAAAATAATATTCCTAACGCTAAGGTGAATTTAATATGCACATTGTTTGAAATGATTTTTGAAAATAATGTGTTTATATTTGACAATGTCTACTACATGCAGAAGGTTGGCGTGGCAATGGGCACAGCCTGTGCCAATAGCTACGCCAACCTATCACTAGTTAATTGGGAGCAAAAACATGTACTCTCGAACAATGGTTTTTGTAGCTTTATTAGTTGGTATAAGCGGTTTGTTGATGATACTTTTTGTTATGGCATGGTACAGAGGAGAAATTGAAAGAATTTATTTATTTTTTAAACCAACTTAATTTCTTGAATTTCACGTATAAGTACTCAACTGTTGAAATAGACTTCCTAGATGTCAAGGTTAGTAAGGATAATCTCTGTACTGTATCTACTACTTTATACAAGAAAGACATTAGAAAGAACAATGTGCTACATTTTGGAAGCATGCATCCTAATCACACCAAGCCTAACGTACTTAAGGGCCAGATTTTTCATACCATGCGATTGCACAATGATAATGTTAAGTTGTGTAGTGCCCTTGATAACATTAAGCAGGAATTTATTGAGAGAGGTTATGCTCGTAAAGTTATTGAGTATCAGATAGCACAAGGATGGCGGCATAGGCAAGGTAGATGTAGACCTTTCTTCTCTGCTTCGAATATCACATTACCTAATAGTGAGACTCAAAATATGGTTGACACCACAGTTTTGTATTCTAATAGCAACGACAAGTTAAGGATGCCACTGACGTTTGCCAGTGACATCCATTTTGTCTGTGATGTTGTTAAAAAAGAATTGGAATATTTTGGGAACTATACATGAATTAGAGGGGGGATACTGCGGTGGTGGTGCTACGGTAGCGTTGTCGCCTCACAGTAAGACGATGCCCTGTTCGATTCTCAGCTAGAGCATCTTCTGTGTGGAGACATGCGTGAATGGGCGTACCTTCGTTGAAGGTTGTGCGTCAGGGCCGGCAACTCAGCACATAAAAATCTACTGCCAATCATTAGCAGACCGGAGTTCCGCTGTGGAAACTGGGAAAAGCCAAAAGACACAACAACAACAACAGGAATTAGAGGGGGTGCTAGGTCATCAACCTGATTTTACATTCAGAAACAATAGGATATTAAAAAGTCAGTTATGTTACAAGCCTAATTGTACTCAGTTATATCCACACTCTGACAGGTTAGGTACATATACCTGTAGAAGATGTACAGCATGCAGCCATATACATATAGGTGGTCAGTTTACCCACCCCTTCTTAGGATTTAAGATAGAAAGTAACTTCTATGCAGATTGTCAAACAAAAAATCTTGTCTACTTTTGCTATTGTATTGTATGTTTTTCTTATTATGTAGGTAAGACTAACAGAGCATTCAAGGACAGAATACTTGAACACATCAGGGACATTAGGAATATTAAAGAAACTAGTGCCCTAGCCGTATATGTTGCTAAAAAGGAGTAGGACATAAATTTAAGTTTTTGGTGCTGGAAGTGATTCACAGCACTACAAGAGGAGGTGACTTAGTGAATAAAACAGAATCCAATGAGCAAAGGTGGACTCTGAGTCTTCAGGCTAACAAACCCCCTGGGTTGAATAATAGAGTTTCCCTGAAGCCTTTTCTTAAAGCCAGGGCTCTTAAGCATTGATTTGATATTCAGTCCTGCTACGTTTTTTTTTACATATACCTAATTCTATTTTATGTTTTATGCTGTATTTATCAGAAGTTATATTATTTTATTATGTATATAATATGGTCTTAAATATTTTTATATGCCTTATTAGGTAGGTACTTACAATGTAATTGCTATCATTGTTTTGATTGGTTGATTGATTTTATTTTAGAGAGTATGTGCAGTGAATTTTTGTTTGGTCTGATGAAGCAGATTACATCTGTGAAAGCGCTTACCCTGTCACTTGATTAAATGAACTTGTGTGTTTTATCCTGCTGTGTAGAACCACTTTACTTTGCTACATATCTATTTCCTTTTTGTTGTTGGTTCCTTCATTTGTCCAGAGGTTTATATATACTTCTAAATACCACAATAGGTTAGCACAACTTTCCTTATACTTTGTAGGCTACTGGTTGCTCTGACGTTACCTGTGTTGCACTTTCAAGCTGTGAAAGACCCAGTCCTATTTGACCTTATATTTTTTACAAAGCCAGTGGCTCTATAAACACCTGAAAGGGAACTAAATTTACACCAACAAATAAGCAATACTCATTGGAGGCAGAGGGTCCTACCTCAATTTATTCCCAGGCTATGCAATAAGTTACCACAGCAGGTCAAGCACAGTACTACTCTGCCTCCATTTCAGGCTAGTCTTGATGACTGGATGGATAGACATAAATTTACACCAGTGTTATCCTGTACAGCCCTGCTTGATTTGGGAGGTGGGCACTATTAAATATTTGTAAAAGGTGGAAAGAATTCATAAGTGTGTCTGCTTAAAAAAGTATATGGCTAAGCCTTTTATGGTCCCTGCATGCCTCTCATCTGTACAGAATTTTTGTAGAATGTTCAGATTTTTGCCTTATCTTTTTGGTCTGTCTTTCTTAAAATTTGTGGTTTTCTAGAAAATCATTGAGAATTGCAATCATTAATAATGAAAGATATTTGGGTTTCAGGCTTCATATCCTTAAGAAAATGCATGCTAATGCAAAACCAGCATTAAGTTTGCATGAGCAATATTTAAAATCTATCCATGGATTTAGGCATCTGTCCCCTCAGTATTTTTGGTCTTGCTCAATTTTTGCATTAAGAGGTTGAGAGGTAAGGGTCTCCATGATTGCTTACTAAGTATTGTTCCTATGTTCCAGTGTGACAGCTTTCAAAGCTGTAAAACACTTCAGATTCATGTTTAATCACCGAATGCAGTTTTAAAGAATGTAAAAACAAAAAATATTCACCAAACCAAAACTGCCCTTAGCATACATCCTGAGGGACATTTTTCTGCAGGGAGACAAGTTCCCCTGCACCCCTATGTAGGTGGACACTCCCACACCCTCTGAACATTTTTATATAGGTGTAGGATACTATCAAAAGTACATTGTTCTAACACCCTACAGATTGATATCTGAATATCGAATGCCCTCAGAATGACACATTCTATGCATGCTCAAGGGATTACCCCGGAGTGGAGTAAACCAACGGCAAGTGCTTTTGCAGGGGGACAATCCTCTCTGCACCCCCCCCCGCTAATTATATATATACTGACTCTGAGTCTCCACAATCCCTGGGGAAAGGAAATATTCCCCTACCTGGGGAATTCGATCCCACCCACCATGCTGGTATCAACTTACTGCATGTCAGGACGCTGTATGTTTGATACAGTGTCTGACACCCATACATACATACATGTATATACATACATATATATATATATATATATATATATATATATATATATATATATATACACACACACACACACACACACACACACACACACACACACACACACACACACACACACACACACCATCTCCTAGGTACAAAACAGTGGACAAAAAGATAAACTCCATTGTCACCAAATACTGTTACCAAATGTAGTTTCGTCAAACTTATCTTGATCATTCTTTGTTAGCTGAAACTACCTTGAGTGACCCATTGTGCTCCCAAATACAACACACTTCTACAACGTTTTTTCCTTGTAACTAGTATTACATCAGAACAGATGAAACTCTGTGTACTATACACAATTATGATCAGGTCTCTCTCTTATTATAACAATGCAGAAATACGTTCTTACTGTAAAGATTCACCTCAAGTTCTCAAGTTCAATTTCCTGACATCCTTGTGTTAAGCACATATCACGTTTATTAAGATTGGAGACACAAACAATCTTTTTTTTTTAATAAGTCGTAGCTGAAAAAGGTCTTTGGGTTGTTTACTTCCTTAAAATAAGTAACTTAAGTAGGTGAATGTAATTAAGTGAATCTCTTTGGGTTTAGCGAATAGACTGATATGTTACATAGGTCATTCTACATTGTATTTCACATTTACCTCTACTTCTGAAACCTTACCACAGCAAATTCTTCCAGCTAAAGAGTAATATAATTTTTTTTTAATTACGTACACATTTATATATGTGTGTGTGTGTGTGTGTGTGTGTGTGTGTGTGTGTGTGTGTAAAGCTAAATAAAGGTTTACATGCAAAATTACAGACAGCAGTAACTATAGATCCCTTCACTATATTGTGGCTGTCACGTACATATTTTTCAATTTTAAGTTATACAATAGGTTACATGACAAAATATGACATTTAAATAATGTTACAATATGAATAGCAGCTGTAGATATCGAGTCTTCACTATTATATAGCAATCTGTTTTCACCTTTTTACAAGAAAACTGGTAAAACCACATGGATGAAATTTTAAAACTAGTAAAAAGATGGTAGGCAAAAAGCATGCTACACACAAATGGAGGTCCAAGCTTGCATCACGGCAGTGTCATCAATCAAAGGTTTTGAACTCAATTGAATTAAGGAAGAAGATTCCTTAAAGCCACAAACTGCTTAAAAGCAAATGATTCATTCTTTGTTCCCTAGATTGATGGAGCTATATAATGTGGTATTTTGCATTTGCAATTCATTCTGTTTATTCTGATGAAGTCCTGATTACAATGGGATGAAAGCACTAACTCTACATGGTTTTATTTATTGAATAAAATATTTCTACTGTGATAATAGCTTGGACCTCCATTTGTGTGTAGCATGCTTTTTGCCTACCATCGTTTCACCTTTTGGCACCTTGATAGGCTTTCTAAAACTGAATATTTACAGTTACTGTTATTAGATGTAGACATAGCAGGTATTAAACAGTTTTGGTGCTTCAAAGTCATAGTTTGTACATCTGCAGCATAAAAGAATACAAAAAAGTCACTGATTAGATCAATGTTATGTTCTGTACAGTTCAACAACTCAGGAAGTGTCTCTTTAATAGTCACTTGTGTCACTTCCTGTTGCAAATCCTCCAGGTAATGTAGCCTCATTGGCACACCGCATCTTGGCATTGAAGACAGTTTTATCTTGTATGCATGTCTTCTATTACATCTCAGTACTTGAACAATCTTAGAATATCAGTTTGATAGCTAATGTTCTTGCTGGTGTATTTGCCACATGTATTTTAGATTCTGGTTACGTCCTGGCAGAATTTTAGATAGTACTCTGACTGATTTGTCATTTTATGTCTGATTTAGCTGAGCTCTTTGCCAAGCTGATTTTCCTTTTGGTATGTGCTCTGGTTGTAACAACATTGGTGAAGTAGGTAACTTTATCTTCATTTCCCTGCCCATAAAATTGAAAAGATGATAACCCAACTGAATGTATTAGAGTAGTTCCGTATTCAAGCAGGGCTAAACAATAATCTTGCTTCAAGCTACCAGAACATTTTTATTATAGTTTTGATTGTCTGACTGTCTCTCCCTACTTGCCCATTTGATTGTGGATATCTCAGACTGGCCATTATATATTGAAATTCCCTTTCTCGTGAAAGCAAGCCAAATTCTTGGCTTGCAAATTGATGACCATTATCAGATATGACAATATCTAGGATTCCATGATGTGGAAAAAAATACTTTAAGAAGAATAATAGCTAGATTTGATAATGTATAATGTAGCTTTGTGACATTAGGATACTTTGAATAAGATAATGAATATTTTTAAAATGAAATAAGTTTACAACTAATTTGCTCTATGGTCTGTCTGGTATTTCATAAACTAGCATTGTTTCTTTGGCATTGTTCTTGTGAAACATATTGCACATCCAAGAGTTTTGCAGCATCATTTCAACCTGATATGACACACCAGGCCAAAACATTATTGTGACACAAGGGAAATACTGCCAGCCCAGCTAGATGGAATTTTGTAAATAATTATATGTCATTTGAGAATATTAATATAGTTTATATAGAAATGTAGCAAAAGGAGACGCTGCCAGCCCAACTATCTGGAATTTTGTAAATAGTTATATGTCATTTGTGAATACCAGCATGATGCAATTGCTTGCGTTACATTTCTGTTCTTTTCCAGTAAGGTACACTGTGGACACATCCTTGAAGCTCAGTACTGTACAAACCTTGTTCAACACTCACTTCTGCACCAGTAGTTTAATGTACATATAACATATAGTTCTAATACATTTGGTAATGCAAGCAATTGCATCATGCTGGTATTCACAAATGACATATAACTACTTACAAAATTCCAGATAGCTGGGCTGGCAGTGTCTCCTTTTGTTACATTTCTATATAAATTACATTAATATTTTCAAATGACATATAAGTATTTACAAAATTGCAGCTAACCGGGCTGGCAGTGTCTCCTTTTGTTACATTTCTATATAAACCATATTAATATTCTCAAATAACATATAATTATTTATTTATTATTTATTTTACATTTGTTTACCGGGAAGGTCCAACTGGACAGAGGTGCCCGGGGAGAAAAGCTCCAGAACAATTGCTAACATACTATACATAAGACATTTACAGGAACATTGTGGTTTACACATTCACTTATAAAAATATAGCAGATAATAACATATGATTGCATAAGATATTTACATAAGCATAGTGGTTTAGACATACAATTAAAATTATAGCAGGTAGTAACATTTGATTGTTGTTCATACAGTATGTTTAGTAGAGATAATCTTGAAGATGTACTGAAGATAAGACAAGAAAGGAAAAACTAAAAAAAGAGGAGTATATAGACAAGTTCATATGAGGTTCATTGACATTTTAAGGGAAAGCTTTTCAACTTAGTCTGGGGGAGAGTTAGTGGGTATAGATGGGGCAATGGAGAGTAGGTGGTAGTCATTTGGTAAGTAGCGTGTGATAATATATAGTGCATCTGTGGAAGTTTTAAAGAGGAGGTTGGATAGTGGGTAGGGCAAAGGAGTTAGAATATGTCAGCCAGGTGCTAGGCAGTTACAAGTAACGTGTGATAATATTTAGTGCATCTGTGGGAGTCTTAAAGAGGTTGGACAGTGGGTAGGGAAAAGGAGTTAGAAGATGTCAGCCAGGTGCTAGGTAATTATAAGTTGTTGTTTGTCTTTTGGCTTTTCCCGGTTGGGGATCGCCACAGCGGAACTCCGGTCCGCTAATGACTGGCAGTAGATTTTCACAAACACCGAGGTGCCAGCTTGACGTCCATCCTTCAACGAAGGCACGCCCATTTACGCATGTCTTTCGAATGCCACCCAACCACGGGGAGGACATGCAGACTCCACACAGAAGACACTCCCCACACTCCAGCCGAGAATCGAATGGGAGAACCTCTTGCTGTGAGGCAACAATGCTACTGCTGCACCACCGTGGCATGTAACGTGTGATCATATATAGTGCATCTGTTGGAGTTTTAAGAGGTTGGATAGTGGGTAGGGGAAAGGAGTTAGAATATGTCAGCCAGGTGCTAGGCAGTTACAAGTAACGTGTGGTAATATATAGTGCATCTCTGGGAGTTTTAAAGAGGTTGGATAGTGAGTAGGGGGAAGGAGTTAGAATATGTCAGCCAGGTGCTAGGCAGTTGCATGTCCAGGAGTCGTTTAGATGGGAAATAAGCTGTTTTTTGAAGATGGTTTTGTTAGGTTGTAACCTGATTTGTAGTGGTAGGGAGTTCCAAGTCTTGGCAATGTTGCTAGAATACAGGGAGTCACCAGAGCTGTAATGGCTTTTGGAGATTGCGATTAGTGTCTTGTTAGTGGACCTAAGTTCTTGGTTACAGGAGTAGAGGATGATCAGGTCTTGTGAGGCTGGAGTTTTGTCAGGTTGGTACAGTATTTGGTGAGCTAGAAGAAGTTGGTTTAGAACTAAGGTGTTAAGGTGTTAGAATTTACAAAATTCCAGCTATATGGGCTGGCAGTATTTCCATTGTGTTACAATTATATCATGTTTCCTGTCTTTATTATCAACTATACCTCTGTGGATGGATTTTTCCTAGTATCTTGTTTTTTAATTGGTTTGGTACTGGTCTGCCACAAAAGTTGTCACAGAATTTATCAAATCCAAACAACAGCCAAAAACTGTCTGTCTGAACATATCATATCTGGGAGTCGCTCATTGCTTTGAATCCATACTCAGTAGTAGGATGACTTTGTTGCAGAGCATTACTGCAGTACCTGACTGACTGCCATTAATTTACAACACAACTGGCTTAATGACATCATAGTAATGTAATGTAGGAGATTAACAGACAAGTTTATTTAAAGCTGGAAAAGAAATCCTTTTGTCCTGTGAAAGTTCCAAGTGCTATAGCATACCTTTACTGGTCATCTTCCTCCATGACATAGGCACCTCTAAGAGAGATTAGAAATGAAATTAGATAGGGTGCTGTACCATACCCAGGATTCTTAAAAGTGAATGTTTGTTCAATGATCTATGCATATGGAAAGCTGGTGTCCTTGTGTAACTCCTGATTGTTTTCCGGATTTGGCATATGGCTTGATGGTAGCGGGAGAGTCTGGCCAGGGCCACACAATGCCAGGGGGAACGGTTTGGGTACTAGCCAAATGTGAGACCTCCCGTATGGGCAGAGGTCCCCATTCACCTATTGCTGCTGCCTCTCTGGTACCTTGTCCAGATAGCTGAAATGTGTCTAGGCACAGATGGGGCTGTGAATTGAGGACATGGGCTTAAGGATTGTCCCTGTCCCTGCTGGGTGACCCTGCAACCAGGAACAGAGCTGCACCTCCCAGGAAGTGGGTCAGCACTCTAGTGAGGGTCTCATAGTGTCTTGGACCCAGGCCCGGACTGGGGACTTGGCCATCTCCATGGACAGGCCAAAGAGTCCAGAGAAGCCAGATCTGGGATTCCATCCCCCATACCCCCAGCAAAGTGGAGATAGGGCCATCAAGGCATCTTGAACCTGGTGCCAGCCGGGGACTCGGCTGTCCATTTGGATGGGCTGAGGGTTGTCTCAGGAAGACAGATCTGGTATCTTGGCCCCCAGCAAAGGTGAGATAGAGCCTTTGGAGCATATTGAACATGGGTCTAGCCAGAGGACTCAAGTTGGCCTCCCTTTCTTCATCCAGCACAGGGGGACACCATTCTGTGCACAGCTCTGACCCAGAGGCAAGAGGGCAGAAGCCAGGAGGCTTGATGTGACCCAAGTTCGTCAGAACCTACCTCCATAGAGGAGGGAGATGAAGGTCCACCAAGCGGGGTGCAGGGACCCAGGGCCACCTGCTATAAGGTTGACAGTTCTAGGTACAGGGTGGAGGGGAGAACCAGCATGATGAAAGTTCTGGATGTGAGCCTGTCTGAAGCCCTGTGGCCGAGAGGAGTTCCACAATGCTGCAGACTGGAGGGAAGGTCCCCTGAGAGGCACTGAGGCATGAATGATCCAGGATGATTAGGCAGCCTGCAGGAGCCATACAAGTGTGACGGACCCTGACAGGGAGCCACAGGATGGGAAGGATCACTGTCAGCTGGGTAGAAGTGGAGGTCCGGAGAGGCCCATCCAGACAGAAGTCCAGATGGGAGAATGAGACAGAAAGTGGCCAGGCCAGGAGTGCTCCTGCCTGGGTGAGAGGGTCTGGCCCAGGCCCCCTTCTGGGAATGAAGTCTGGAAGGGCAAGCAAGGAAAAAAGCAGCCGGGCCGGGAGATCTCCTTCCCATGTGAGGGGGGTCCAACCCAAGCCCCCTCTGGAACGAAAGTCTGGAAGGGAGAAAGAGGCAGAAAACATCCAGGCTGGGAAAGCTCCCGCCCATATGAGTGGTGTGTGGCTAAGCCACTTTCCCAGAGGGAAGTCTGTATGGGAGCACAAGGCAGAAAGCAACTGAGCCAGGAGAGCTCCTGCCCGGGTGAGGGGCATGCAGCTGTGCCCCCCTCCCTGAAAGAAGTCTGGAAGGGAGAGTGAGGTAGAAAGTGGTCAGGGCAAGAAAGCTTCTCCCCTGGTGAGGGTTGTCTGGCTCAGACCCCCCCCTGGGATGGAAGTCCCGATGGGAGAGGGAGGCATAAAGCCATTGGGCTGGGACATATCCTGGCCAGATGAGAGGTTCTGGCCCAGGCTTCCCTCCAGGATGAAAGTCCAGAAGGGAGACTGAGGAGGAAAGTGACCAGGCCAGGAGAGCTCCTGCCTGGGAGAGTGTGTCCCTCCCAGAAAGCCTCACATGTGCGCTGGAGACAAAGTCTCCTCAGTGGAAGCCTGGATGATGGCAGACCTGCCCTTTGGTGGCTGAGGTGAGTTCTGCAAGGCAGAGTGGGGATCAAAGGGAATGTCCCCTGACAGGCACTGAGACACAAGTGATCTGGCATGATTAGACAGCCTGCAAGAGAAGTGGAAGTAGTGCGAGCCCTGAGTGGGGACCATGGCTTGGGAAGGAGGTCTCTTGGCCAGGCTGAAGGCGAGACCCAGAGTGGCCTGCCCAGATGGAAGTCTGGAAGGGAGTGTAAGGCAGACAGCTGTAGGTCAGAAGAGCTCCTGCCCAGGGAGTGGTGTGCAGCTGTTCCCCTCTCCCAGAAGGAAGCCCAAATGGGAGAGCAAGGTGGAAAGGGGCAGTTCTTGGAGTGCTCCTGCCCATGTTAGGGAGGTCTGGCTGTGCCCCCCCTCCCTGACAGAAGTTCAGAAGGGAGAGCAAGGTGGAAAGTGGTGGGGCTGGGAGAGCTATTGCCAGGACGAGGGGCATGTGGCTGTGTTATTGGACCCAAGGGCAGGGATTTGCCAACACAGATGGGCAGCCTGTGAGTGAGAGAGAGAGAGAGAGGGCCACCCAGCTAGGGGCACCATTCCCACAAAATTACAAAGTACTCTGCGAGGCTCTGGATCAGTAAGTTGGGGGGATTTGGAAGTCTCTGTGAGAGGGGACCTGCCCCTCAGTGGCCTAGGGGAGTTTTGAGTGGCTGGGCAGGATTGGGGGGGAGGTCCTCTGACAGGCACCTAGGTGCAAATGATCTGGCCAATTAGACTGCATGTAAGAGACATAGAAGTGGTGGGGGCCCTGAGCAGGGACCACATCTGGGGAAGGATGTCTCTTGGCTGGGTTCAGGGGTAGTCCTGGAGGGGTCCTCCCAAACTGATGTCTAGAAGGGAGAGCAAGGCAGAAAGCAGCCAGGCTGTGAGAGCTCCTGCACATGTAAGGGTCTGGCCCAGACCCCCCCCTCTGGAATAGAAGTTTGGATGGGAGAGCAGGGAAGATGGCAGCGGGGCCGGGAGAAGTCCTGCTGGGTGAAGGGGATCCAGCCATGTCCCCCTCCCTAATGCAAGCCTAGAAGGCAGAGTGAGGCAGAAATGGTGAGACTGGGACAGCTCCTACTCTCTCCCAGATGGAAGTCTGGATGGGAGCACCAGGTAGATGGTGTTGGGTCTGGGGGAGATCCTGCTTAGTTGAACGGTGTCTAGCCTTGCCCCTGGACCCAAGGGTACCCCAATGTGGTGGGGCAGCAGACAGTGCAGAGCACTGGACCAGGAAAATTAAATAGTCCCCCGTGAGGCTCTGGATCATTAAGTTGGGGGATTTGGAAGTCCGTATGAATTTTCCTGTAACATACTTTATACCATCTGGTGTTAGAAGATCACCAAAGTATTTCAGCTTACATCCATCTAACAGTTTTCTAAACTGTTTGCCTGCTAAGGATCATAGTGGTAGCAGGCTAAGCAAGGCATATCAAGCTTTCCTATCCCTAGTAACAAGTTCCAGTTACTCTTTAAAAATACCACAGGAGACATTCCCAAACCAATTCAAAGATATAAAGTCTCCAACATGCCCTGGGCCTGCTCTGGACCCATCTCCTAGTCAACCTTGACTGCTATATCTCATCTGGCAAGATCCCAGGGGCACATTACCACTAGCTTCCCAAATTACCTAAACCAGCTCTTGTCAATCAGCAGTGATTCTACTCCAAGATTCTTCCAGGTTGCCAAGATTGTTTGGGAATAAGTTTTGCAACCCTATGAAGGAATCAGACTTGCATTACCTGTATCAATGATCTCATCCTTTCAGTTACTACCTAAAGTTTATGAACATATGTGAGGATGGTGATATAGATAAATTGATTGCTTTTCCCTGGACTTAACTCCCCCTTTATCACAAGATTCTGGTACTATGATTGCAGTACTATTGCCAAGAACCCATCCTTTGGAGAATATCTAATTCCTCTCTGTATTCGCTCTTGAACAAGACCCCAAAATACTTAAAGTCCTCCACTTGTGACAGCTGCCCAACCCTTACATACAGAAAGTGATCCACTCTCTTCCAGGAGTAAACCTCATACTTCTAATTTACAAGTTTTGATTCTCATCCAAGTCTCTTCACACCCAGTATCAAACTGCTCCACTGCCCACTGGAGACTACAGTCACTAGAGGGCAAAAATGACAGTTATATGCAAACAACAGAAATGCAACCACTACATCCTCAGACTGGATACTTTCTAAACCTCACCTGTGCCTCGATACCCTGTCTG
Source organism: Protopterus annectens (assembly GCF_019279795.1). NCBI lineage: Eukaryota > Metazoa > Chordata > Ceratodontiformes > Protopteridae > Protopterus > Protopterus annectens. The sequence goes on along the minus strand of NC_056741.1, from coordinate 1,798,201,054 downwards.
TGGAAAACATAAACAGGAGTTGAGATAAGGCACACTTCTGGCAGGGTCATATACATCTTTAAATGTATTTGACTTAGCAGTGAAAATGTGGACACAGCTTCTGCTTTGGAAATGCAGGGAATGAACAACATTGGTTTCAGAACCCCATTTTGTTATATCATCTTCAACAAGACTTTCCAGGCTACTTGGTTATATCCCTTCAAAAGGTCTACAAAACGCATTGACAGGATTGGAAAACTCAAATTACTCCTCCAAAGTCCAAGCAACAGCAAAGAGATGAACAACTGTTCTACAGCTGGGAAGGAATCCACATTGTTCTTCCTGAATCAGAGACTCAAATGGTCGCTACAGATACCAAAGAAAACCAAAAATATTTCTTTAGTGTTGTAAGGAAATTAAGGAATAATTTTCAACAGTGCATTGAGCTAATCCATAATAATATCATACATTCAAGTCCAAAGGTTATAGCCAATATATGAGCAGACAAATTTAGTGCTAACTTTACCCCATTTACCTATATTGTTGTGCCCAGTAATCCTGAATATTTAGTTTCCTCCTGTAATCTCCTTGGCACAAGTCTTAGAATCCTTGTCAAAGGCTTAAAATAGTGTTTCTATAGGACCAGATATCATACCAGACTGCATTCTCATCAATGCCAAGTATGCACTATCCAAGCTTCTACTTAAACTTTTGAACCTCACCCTATCCACAGGGTTTCTCCTTGATGCGACCAGACATTTTGTGTTATCTGTGCAAGGGTGGCTAGTGTACCCACCTAATTATGTAGAGGAACATCAGCCTCACCAGATTATGTGCAAAGCCATGGAACGTATCAAAGCAGAACTCATTTATGCAGGCATAGGCAACTTAACTGACCTAAACTCCAATCAGTTTGTTTTTGTGAAGGGCAAATCTTGTATCCTGACCTTAGTAATTGTCTTTGCAAATTTTAGAGAGGCTGTGAACAGTAGTCTCTCCATGCATGCTGCTTATCTTGACCTGGTCAAGGCTTTTGACACTGTCCCCTATGCTGGTATTATTGAAAAGTTAGCCAAACAATGCAAACCCCTCTGTTGTCTACCAAATTACAAAATGGCTATTCAACAGATCCCAAGTGGTGGAAGTTGTTGGTATGCTCTCTGAACATAAAATTTAAACTAGTGAGGTATTGTATGGATTAGCACTGAGCCATCTCCTGATTAATATTTATTTTGCAGATATCTAAGCCAATATCTCTGAAGTATGGTTGACCATGTTTACTGTTTACTGCAAGCTGAGCACTGTGATCCATTTATTCATTGATACTAAACTGCTCCAGAAAGGGCTAGAATATGCATGTAGCTGTTGTATTGAAAACAATCTCAACATAAATGAAAAAAAACTGAGGCACAGTAGTTTACAGCAAAAAACTTTCTCTCCTAATGTGTTATCAGTGGTGATCCTCTTCAAAGAGATATGGTCATAAGAGACTCGAGTACTTATGTACACCACAGTCTCTCATTCAATCATCATGTTCCCACCATAGTAAGGAAAGATTTCTGTCTGGCCTAGTTAATTTCCACTGGATTATCTTCAAGATACGAAGAAGTCATCTTACCACTGTACTCTTGCCTTATCAGACCCATCATATTGCACAAATTCAAACATATTACTCACTTGTAAAGAACCCAATAGTTTTTAACCAAAAAAATAAATAAATAAACAAAGGCCTTGAATCCTTCAAATACCACAGTAGGTTAGTACAACTTTCATTACATTCCATACCCTCGTGACTGCTCTGAGGAGACCTGTGTCTCACTTTCCAAGCTGTGAAAGACCCAGTCTTATTTGATCTTATACATTTTCACAAAACCACTCACTCTACAAACACCTGAACCAGGGACCTAAATTTACACTAACAAATAAACAATACATGTTGGAGGCATACCTCTCAACTGTACAGATTTTCACAGAATGTCCAGATTTTGGTCTCATATTTTCAGTCTGTTTTTCATAAAATTGTGGTTTTCTAGCAAATTAATGGTAAGTCATTAGACACTGGAGTTCAAAAATAATGACAGACATTTGGTTTCAGACTTCATATCCTTCAGAAAATCCATGCTAATGCAAAACCTGTTATTCTATCAACTTTCTAAATTTGTAAGAGCAATATTTAAAAATTGTCTCTATTTTTGGTCCATTGTCCCACTTTTATTTATGGCTTTGTCCAGATTTCTTGCTCTAAGAGGTTGAGATGTATGGTTGGAGGGAGAGGGTTCTACCTCAATGTATTCCCAACTTATGCAATGAGTTACCACAATAGGTCAAGCATAGTACTACTCTTTCTGCATTTCAGGCTAGTCATAAATTTATACCAGGGTTATCCTGTACAGCCCTGCTCTTAACTTGGTAGCTGGGCACCATTAAGTATTTGTAAAAGGTGGAAAGAACTTTTAACTGTGTCTAGGCTAGGCCTCGTAAGGTTTCTTCATACCTCTCAAGTTGTCCAGAATTTTTGGAGAATGTCCAGATTTTTGCCTTATATTTTTGGTCTGTCCTTCTTAAAATTTGTGGTTTGCCAGAAAATCATTGAGAACTGTAATCATTAAATAATAAAAGACATTTAGGTTTCAGGCTTCATATCCTTAAGAAAATGCATGCAAATGCAAAACCTGTTATTTTATCAACTCATTAAGTTTGCATGAGCAATATTTAAAATCTATCCCTGATTTTAGGCCTCTGTCCCCCCATTATTTTTGGCCTTGGCCATAATTTTTACATTAAGTGTTTGAGAAGTAAGGGTCTCCGTGATTGCTTACTAAGTATTGTTCCTATGTTCCTGTGGACAGCTTTCAAAGCTGTAAAACACTTCAGATTCATGTTTACTGTTCGAATGCAGTTTTGAAGAATGTGAAAACATCAAACAATATTCACAAAAACTGCCTTCAGCCAACATCCTGAAGGATGCTTTTCTGCAGGGAGGCAAGTTCCCCTACACTCCTATGTGGGAGGACACTCCCACCCCCCCCCAAATATATATATATATATATATATATATATATATATATATATATATATATATATATATATATATAAGTGTAGAACAATATCAAAAGTATATTGTTCTCACACCCTACAGATCAATATCTGTGCATCATACACACTCAGTATGACACATTTTGTGCATGTTCCAGGGATTAACCTGGAGTGGAGTAAATCACCCCTGCTAATTACATTTACTAACTCTGAAATTGCATAATCCCTGGGGAAAGAACATATTCCCCTATCTGGGCAATGTCAATCCCACACACCTGTCGACCCCCTGCTGGCATCAACCTACTACATGTCAGGATAGTGTACATTCAATACAGTGTCTGACACCCATTCATTTAGATATAGATATTTACACACACACACACACACACACACACACACACACACACACACACACACACACACACACACACACACAACCAAGGAAACCACAAAGGGCATCCAAACGACAAATGTAGCACTTGTAGCAAAAAACAATGCTATAACATAGAAGAACTGAATGCACAGTAACCACTCCAACACTACCTAAAATATCCTTCCAAAGGCACTGTGTGTAAAAAAAATCTTCACTTTATTAAAATAGATTAAGCGCTTTCATTCTGTGAACTGGAACTTCTTCAGAATCTAAAATGAAACCATCATAGTTCATTATAAGCCTTTCCCTTAAAGAAACAATCTCGTATTAATCAAAATGTCTAAATATCTTGTAAAAAACACTGTGTTCAAGAATACATAGTAAATAAATAAGTAAAAATTAATATTTATATTTATTTTGGATGTGTTTTCTGTAAAATGATTTTCACTTATTTATTTACTATGTGGAATAAACCGATATGTTGCATAACTCATTCTACATTGTATTTCACATTTACCTCTACTTCTGAAACCTCACCACAGCAAATTCTTCCAGCTTAAGAGTAACATACATTATTTTATTTCTGTGCACACAAATATATGTATGTGTGTGTGTGTGTGTGTGTGTGTGTGTGTGTGTGTGTGTGTGTGTGTGTGTGTGTGTGTGTGTGTGTGTGTGTATATATACATACCTGGACAATGTATATAAATATATATATTTTTTTCTTCTTTTACTTTTATCATTGGATGGACATACTGATTTTCATCTTGGAGATAATGCACTGCTCTTTTAATATCAGATAATTGGGAAGCAGAGTTTCTTGGATTACTCCAACAGGCAGAACATGGAAAGTTTTAACTGTTGCTGTATTAGGTAACATGTTTTACAATAATGAATATTATGACATCTGTGGGGACCTTTAGTTTTGAAATATGGCTTTTTAGAAACTATAACTTCCGTTTTGTTCTCTTGGGTCATAAGATGCAGTTGCTTCAAAGTATGTACTGAATTAACTTTCAGGATTATAGATCATTCTCATTCTGTCAAAATAAAAAAATGTAACCCTTTTATGTCACCATAAACTGTATACAGTCTTTTGATTTTAATTTAGTATTTATTTTAATTTATTAATGTTTTTGTTAGTTAGTATTAGAAGCTTTTATCTTCTGTTTCCTCATTCAATATTAAATGCCTGTAGCTTTTATTGCAACTTAATAATGCTTTCCTTAGTTAGCCATTTTGTTTTAATTTACTGATATGTTCCTCAGTTAAATTAGTGATTTTAAAATTAAAAGTGTTAGTTTCTCTTCTTGTATTTTTGTCATTTCAGCTGCATGGAATTCAGGTCTGGTATGTCTGTAAGTGGTAAATGAATCGTGTCTGATTTTAAATTTGTTCTGCTTCACGATACTCTGGCTGAAGAGATGAGGATACAGCTCTGCTGTCAGCTGGTAAATATTAGGAGGGTTGTTTTATTACTGGACGGGGGCTCTTGGAGAAATTAGTGGAATATAGTGCTCAAAAGAACTAGGGAGGTATGTGGGGGGGTTGAGTGTATGCTTGTATTTCCATGTATGTATGTGTGCCATTATGCATCTGTGTGTGTGTGTGTGTGTGTGTGTGTGTGTGTGTGTGTGTGTGTGTGTGTGTGTGTGTGTGTCTATATATATATAATGCACGTAAGTAATGTGGTACAGGGAGGTGAAATATTATTTTATATCATCTTTGTAAAATGTTCATGTTGAAACTTTGTGTTAGGCCATTTTTGTACTTGAAATATTATTACAAGTTTAGATTATGTGTACAATGCTCATGTACTCATGTTGATCACTTTTTCTCAGTACTCTACCAAAAATGAGGTAAATCATAAATAAAGCAAATGAAAAAAAAAAGAAAAAAAGTATATATGAAGCCCCCTGAATACCATTCTGATCACACAGTTTCTCAGAACGCACTGAGTCACCTGATAATCATCAGCAACCACTTTGTCAACTTTCCCAATAATGTGGTACTCAGTATTTTTGCACAAATCCAAGTTCCCCTGCATCTTCTGCACCCCTCATGACTTCACACACACACACACACACACACACACACACACACACACACACACACACACACACACACACACACACATATCTATCTATACAGATAGATAGAGAGATATATTAGTGGTTGTTTTTAATGAATCACAGCCGACTGAACAAAACAGACTGAAACTTGTATGACTGACATTACATTTGACTGAATCATGACTGAGTGAAAATTGTAAGGTAAAGAAGCAATGATTCTCTTTGAGTGCATTTTCTCTTTTCTTAACTGTCATGTGACTATGGAGTTTGATATTTATGTAAAAGAGGTGTTGGGAGTATAGCTGCCCACATAAGCACCCCTCCCTGCAAAAAAAACTTTTTTTAAGGTATTTAGCGCTAATGAAGTTTTCTATGATGTGTGTGTGTGTGTGTGTGTGTGTGTGTGTGTGTGTGTGTGTGTGAGAGCATGCATTCATCAGCAGTGATTCACTGTCTGTTTTTCTCTTTTCTCAGCCTCAACTATTGTGCAATTGTGGAGTTAGAATATTTAAGAAAGGGGGAGCAGGATAAGGTTGCCACCCATCCTGTTGTCACCGGGACACTCACGGGTTAGGTTACCTTATCCCATGTCCCACTGCACAAAGCAGTGGGACTTCAAAAGTCCCGTTTTTCGATCGCACTGAATCACCATGGAAATGCCACAATTACGTTTGGCTTTTCCACGGCAGTTCACTTACATCACCAACCCGGACCTGCAGGCAGAGCTACTCCCTGTTAGATCTGGGTATTTTAAATTTTGTAGCAATTGGCTGCAAATCATGAAGGGGGTAGGGATTGGGGCAGGAAGAGCCCTATAAAGACTGCAGCTGTAGAGTGGCTTGTATTAGCACTTCTACAGCTGCTAACAAAATTAAGAGTAAGATTTGTTTTTTGTTTTTTTTCTAACAGCCAAGCCAGCCAGCCAGCTACAGAGCCATTTATACAGACATCCATCCATCCATCCAGCAATTTATGCATCCATCCAGCCATTTATTCATCCATGCAGCCATTCATCCATCCAGCTAGCCACTCCAGCAGCTAGCCAATCAGCTAGCCATGCCAGTAGCCATCATCCAGCCATACATCCAGCCAGCCAGCCAGCTAGTCACTCCAGCAACCAGCCAGCCAGCTAGCCACTCCAGCAGCCAGCCAGCCATCTAGCCACTCCAGCAGCCAGCCAGCCAGCCATTCATCCAGCCAGCTATCCATCTATCCATCCAGCCATCCATTCATCCAGCTAGCTACTCCAGCAGCCAGCCAGCCCACTAGCCACACCAGCCATCCAGCCAGCTAGCCATTCATCCAGCTAGCCAGCCACAAATACAGCCAGCCATTCATCCAACAAGCTAGCTACTCCAGCCAGCCAGCTAGCCACTTCAGCAGCCAGCCAGCTAGCTAGCTAAACCAGCAGTCAGTCAGCCAGTTGTTGTACCCATAACTGCATCTCAATTTGGTCTGCTTAAAAGGAGGCAACCCTAAAGCAGAGAGAATTGACTCCCTGCATAAAAACATTTCCATGAAATAAAGTTTTACATGCAAATGTGATTCTAAGAAGTGATTTTTCTGTCAAAAGCATTTATAGTCAAATTTGTTCAGTCAGTAGTGATTCAGTAAAGCCATGTAGTTCAAATGCTGGAATGTTTTTTAATGTCTTTAATGGGTACTTTGCATACATCCCATTATGGGAGGTTTAAGGTATTACACAATGAAGACTCAAGCTTTCTTGTAGTTTTTACTAAATGGCTTATCTGTGTGACCTGTATGCCATTTGATTTGGGTATTAGTTGTGATATTTTGCAGACATCTTAATGTTAATGGACATTAGCCTTGTTTTTTAAGCTCTGTGTTGACTGCTTCCACTGGGGGATATTTTCATTTGTGACCTACTCCTTTTACTCTAACCCAGCATTTGCCTGTTACATCCGAGGGCTACTCTTCTCTGTGGACCATAATTCCCTGCAAAGAATACCTACGTGACTACCCTACACTCCTGAGCTGGGCATGCCATTCCTCCCTGACAGTGCCTCAGTCACCTGAGCTGCTTCTGCATTGCTGACATGAGAATTCTAGCTCCACACCCCATCTCTAGATATACTACCTCAGATGTCACAAAAAGTTGGACAAAAGGGAAAACTTAAAAAAAGGAGACTCCCCTTCTTCTGTAATCCAGATCATATAACCCCATAAACCCTATTAAACACAAACAATGATAAAGTAAAGTGCTATGTGCCAAAATGTTAACAACATAAGGAAAACAAACATGTTATACAGTTTATGCTGACAAAATGATATATGATGTACTGAACATTCTTAGTATTTTATGATTTATGTTCTTTATCTTTTAAGCATACTCTAATGGACCATTTCTCAGTCATCTACAAAACCGTGCTTAAATTTATTTATATATTCAAATTAGATTGTCTTTGTAAGCTAAGCATTAGTTCAAAAAGCAATGTCTCATTTTAGAAATATCTTTATCAGTGTCTTCTTTCGGCTTTTCCCCAAACTACACAGTAAGTCTTTGACTTCAATGAAGGGAAAATAAATAAAAGGCTAAAAATGCCTTGCTATGTGGGCTTTTCCTGGTTCAAAAATGTTAAAATATGATAGCCAGTCAGGAAAACAAATTCCTAAACAATTACCATGTATTTTCATTTAGACACAACACAGTGTGCACTAAGGAAGTTGAAAAGTATAGAAAAACCTCACTAGCTGAGAAACAGCTAAATCATACTTTACTTCTATGCTGCACTACAGAGATCATGTTTAAGGTGGAAAATTTATGTTACGAATAAGCAGAGTTGTCTTTATCTATAACTGTCTTTTTAATCATATTTTCTATCCATCCAAGCATCCACGGCCTTTTTTCCCATTTTTGCACATGGGGTCGGGGTGTCACTTCCACAGTGACAATCATCTGAAGCCAGTGTTCACACAGCTGTCTATCTAGACCTGCCGTGGTTGGTTTTATGTATCACACATACATACATACTCACACCTTAGGTCAATTTAGAGTGTCCAAATTACCTACTGCATGTCTCTGCAATACAGGAGGAAACCGCAGCACCCAGGGAAAACCCCTGTGGATACAGGGAGGACATGCAGACTTCATAATGAGACACCCCAGCAAGAGGTGAACTGGAGAATCTTTTGCTGAGAGGTCAAAAGACTACCTGTTGTGAACTGTGCCGTGTCACACTATATGAAAAGTGTATAATACAAAACCTATACTATTCACTATAAGTATCAAAATACTTTGATAGTATTCATCTCTTGTAACCCCATCCCCCAAGAAGAGACACTGCTATTACCAAATGGACTGTAGAACTGCCTTCAAGGTTGAAAACAGGACAAACAACCACCCATACTTACACAAAGATGAAATCCCCCCCACTGAGGAGCCACCACTGTAAGGCTCAATCAAATAGATTTCAATGCCAACACCTAAGTTCCCATTGGTCCTGCACTCCCAAACATCTGATAATCATAAAGTCATCTTTTAATCTGTTTCCAAAGTGATATGTGGCATAAGTCACTTCTAAGCATGCACTTTAAGACTGAGATAATGCACAGCACTACCTGTAAGTACAGACTACAGGTAGACCAAACAGCTAGTGTGATAAAAAAGGTGTGTGAGAAACACTATTTATTCTTGCACAAAGATGTAAGACTCACCAACAATACATCTCAGCATGTTGTCACAAGATGGCAGGATATTAGAATCTGAACCATATCAGATGCAGGCATACCTATCAACCTTTTAGCCCAAAAATTTAGGACAAAGTCAAAAAGAATGGGGTGGGACAAAGGCCCAGAATTAGGGACAGGTTTCAACTATTGTACTTATGTACTTAAAAATTTGATAGAATAACAAGTTTTACATTGACATGCATTTCCCAAAAGATATAAAACCTGAAACTAAAATATTTGTCATTATTTAGTGACTCCAGTGCCCAGTGATTTTCCAGAAAACCACAGATTTATGAGGAACAGGCCAAAAATATGAAACAAAAATCTAGACAATCTGCAAAATTCTTAACAGTTATCGATAATGATAAAACATCACTGGATCCTCACAAATGTGAAATGAATATTAATACACTTTCAAAAGGTAGCTTCAGCCATAACACTTCAAATGGAAGATTCTCAGCACTTTTATGGGGAGGTCCCTGTGGTCCAGTGGTACAGTACTCACTGGATAAGGACTATGAGTCTGCATCTGTACCTGTCAACCATTACCGATTCTTATAAATATGACAAAGTAAATGTAACCTCCAGCTTTACTCCATAGCATATCGCCTACTCCGAGGTGATCTCTACCTAATATATAAAGCTATGTCAAACCCATTGCTGTTGGACATGCTACACCTAAAGAAATCCCAATCCCTCCGAGCTATACACTTTAGGGACCTAAACCTTGTCACCACAATAAACAGGACATGCTGGAGGGATAGATTCCTGTCCCAGAGACTTCCTATACTCTGGAACAAGCTACCCATCTATGTCAAGCAAAGTTCTTCATTAGCACTCTTCAAGAAAAATCTTGATGAGTAGATGGGAAATAGGAAATACACCTCGGGGATCACTTCTGTGTCTCTGCTGGACAGTAGCACAGGAAAATAACTTTCTTGGGTGGTGTAAGCTATGGAACCTTGCTGGCTAGGCTTACGTAGGCCCTTGGGCCAATAGCCTAGTACCTACCTATGAACCTATGAGATGTTTAAGGTAGCCATTATAGGATTATGCACCTAACTGGCATATATTGAAATTTCACCAAAGAGACTGTAGATGTAAGGTGCATACCAATGGGTAATGAAACAGAACTTGGAATAGAGGAAATAGCATTTGTAACATCATGCATGACTTGCAGGTTGGAAGCTATTAGCTGCTAGAATTTTGGATGCATCTAAAATGCCCACATCAGGCTGCCCTCCTTCAGTACTCTTGATGAAGCTGTCACATAATGGGGTATGAACAGTCCAAGAGCAGCTAGCAGTAGAAGTCTAAATGTTACATGTTTCTTGACAAGCTGATTCCAAACATGACAAATACAATAACTGAACTTGGCTATCTTTTCATTTAGTTGAAGAGCTATTTTTATTTATTACTTATTTATGTTTTGTTGTCTCTTTTCAGGAGAGACCTGAGGTATTATTCATATTTACTAGAGGAAATTTGGCTAGGACACTGGGGGAACTTCCCCCACTCTTTTTCGATAAGTGTCACGGGATCTTTTACATCCAACAGAGCTACCACCAACTCAGGCAGATGGGACCTCAGTTTAATGTATGAAACAATGTTATTACCTCTTCCCCAAGAATTCATACATTTCATAATCACAAAGTGAACCCTGAAGAAACCAATACAAAGAAATCCCAATATCTAACTCAATGTACACTGTTAGGTAGCACAGGGACACAAAAGGTATCCAAGATGACTACAGCCCAGGTGACCTGAGTTCAGTTAGTGGCTTGGGCAACTGTTGGAGATTATAGCATGGCAGAGAAGAGGAATGATGAGGCTTATTGATATTCTCTGGGTGATGGTTTAGAGATGTGTGTCCAGGATGGAATCTACCATTCATCGACCTACCTAATCACTGACCAAAAACCATTGGAAACGAATGGTCGAACTGTAAAATCATTAATCCACAAAGTATCAAAAATATTACAAAGATAAAAAAAAAAAAAAAAACAATGTTTTTGCAGAAGAGTTCCCCATACCACCTCCTAATTATATATGCCAACTCCAAGACTGCTCCACAGTGGGGAAACAACATATTCCCTGATTCCCCTGTACAGTAATCTCATAGTGAATAAGTCGGTGCATTTCATTCAGCTGATTTTCTACTTTTTTCAGTTTTCATTGTACAGACTCTTTCACAAGAGGTTCAACTCCCATCCAGACAGAAGCTCTGTGGTAGAATCCACTGATGAAGACTGGGTATCACACAGATGTACTGTTGACCAGGAAGCAGGGCCATGATTACGTTGCACATAGAGGGAATAATGTCACTCATAAGCCCATTGCATGCCACTTCTTGAATACTACTGACATATGCATGAAATTGGAAGGTAAGAACTGCAGAATAGACTGACATGTAACACCAACACACATCCCACATATTCTGCAGTACTTACCTTTGATGTTATGCCTTTTGATGATAAGTGGTGTGACATTCTCATCGTTCATGATTTTCACATTTCATGTATTTTGTCTGGATGATTTACCATTCATGGTACTGATGTTTCATGATGATGATATATATAAATATATATATATATATATATATATATATATATATATATATATATAAATAGTTATATATGTGCACAAACATATATACATTGCTCTCACAAATACCATACACGAAATACACATATACAGTGTCAAAGTTCTGAGAAAAACACATTCTTAGTAATGCAAATAACTGTCTACATAGCTGTTCAGCTTCTCACAGCTGCAAACTAAATGTTGCTCACACATACATTTTACTTACATTTTCTTCGCAGTTTGTGTCAGTGCTGTTGTGAAAGTTACATTTTCCGTCTTTGCAACAGTAACGGTTCAAATCAGCCCAGAGTCTGTTTGGAATAAAAAGGGGAAAAAACAAATGCATAGTCACTTCCTGAACTTGGAAGGTCTGAAACAAGTTACTATGCTAAGAGGTCAAAATGTACTCATAAGTAGTAAGCAACCCTTACCTCAGTTTCTGCACAAAAGTTTTATTCATTAATTTAATTATTTATTTAACATTTGTTTATCAGGGTAATAGACTGATCCCAAAACACCTCCTTTCAATCACCAAGTCAAAGAAACTGATAAAAATATGTTATAATGTTCTAAAAAATAGAGATTTACACAATTATAAAAAAATATATATATATCACTGTGCACATAATGACAATGATGAATGCAGTTATACTAATACTATTTTAATGTATATCCCTGGTCAGCAAGCAAGTGAAGACAAAAGGACTGACATAATTAGCCTTTAGGTAAAGGTTCTGTAAGATACAGGGAAAATATAATGAGATACAGGTATGCCTCCCTACTTTCACAGATTTTACAAAACCTCCATGATTTGACCTCATATTACCCTGTTCCTCATAAAATTTATGACTTTCTGATATATCACTGAGGATTACAGTGAGTCAGTAATGCCATTTTTTTGGAGTGTTTCATACTTCTTCTAGCTCAGAAAATGTATGGTGATGCAACCTGTTGTTTTATTAACTTTTTAAGTGAATTACAGTAATAATTAAAGATTGTTCCTAAGAGGTATGGTGCCTGGGAGGAATTAGGTGTAAGGAAAAATGAAACATACACAGTTAGCTTTATCTTGCAGGTAAGAATACATAGTAGCCTGAAACTGCATGAGATCAGTTGGAATGTTGACTGAACAAAGTTCCTAGGTTTTGGACCCAGGATCAAATAAAAATGACAATTTTCCTTTAGCCTGTGTTGAGGTCAGAAGAGAATGGTGATCCACTAAATCCTGATTTCAAAGTACAAGAGACATATATCATAGTCAGCTTATTTGCCATTGAGGAGTGGATATTCTATTTTTAGCAGTTTGAACAAAAGAGCTCACAGTATAAGGTCAGCATGCTCCCTTAAAAAGGGACCCTATTGGTTCTAGGAATGTGTAACAGTCATGTTTTACAAGTTAAAAAATACTCCTGCTAATTATGCAGGAAAGAACTTTGAGATCACATAATTTATTAGCGAAGGTGTTGGTCATCAGAGGCAAATGACATTTGAGATGAACCTCTAGAATACTTTTCCTTTGGAGGATCGCTTTCTTCAGGTTTGTAGTACCTTGAACATATCCAACACTAGGAGACAGTTTGCTAATTATACTTTTAATTTGACTAAGGTGGAACTTCAGAGTAAAAGAAGGATCCAGACAGATTTCCAGGCTCTAGAATGCCTTAATAAAATAATTTCCTTCCCCAGAATAATTTATTAAATTCCTTCCAGATGGATAATGTCTGGGTCTTGCAGAAATCCATGACAGCATAACTTTGACTTGTCTCATGTTAAGATTAGATGTTTTCGCTTTAAAACATTTTAGCAGACTCACCAGATTAGTTGACAGCAACTCACTGATGGTTTGATAAGATGCTGAGGATGACTAAATGATTAAGTCATTAAGGAATCGGAATCAGAAAGTTCAAGGCTATAGAGTTAACAAATACTCAAAAAAGAAGACAAAGAACAGAATTTTTATCATATTCCAGAATAAGGAAAACAAAAACGGAATCAGTCTTAAAATGAAATGATCACTCAGCAAAATAATTTGAATCTTATCCAGGAACACCAGAACCAAACCCCATATCCTTCATATGATCCAGCAGACTTTTATAAGTAACTCATTCAGAGGCTTCTGTGAGGTAAGTGAATATGGCACCATTTGCAGCAGTGTATGTGCCAGAGAGAATAACATCTGGCAATAGTCAGACAGCAGTTAATGTATTTCTGGCAAAATAAAGACATGCAGAAGTGTAGACAGCAGACCTCAGTGAGATGATTAGCAGCTTGCTAAAAATATATATTCTTCAAAGTATTTTTGCTCATGAGGTAAGCAGGGAAGTCTGAAAACAAAGGCAGCATCAAAACACAGTACTTAATTTACACATGTACAGACTCCTTTTAGGAGTTTCCTTTGAAGGCTATTGCCAGAATGCTGGGGAATTTTAATTATGTGTAAATAAAGTACTGTGTTTTGACACCATTGTCGTTTTTTAATCATTTGTTTGTTGTATTTTAGTCTACTAGCCAGAGAAGTTCTTGGAAGAGAAAAAACAATGGAAACTTTCCAAGTAGCAGGAAAGAACCCATGGTGGAGATATAGATACTAAGATGTGAGGTTATGGAGGATAGAGAAAGCTTTTGCCAAATTACAGAAACCAGGAGTACAGACTGTTACTGCTCAGGCTGCCATATTCAAGTGACTTATCTAAGAGAGAAAGAAGTTGTTTTGAGTCATTTTCTTAAAAATAAAGAAACAGAATGAGAAGTCTCAACAATGCCTAACAGCGGGTGTCAAGGGGTTGGGGGCAGGGATCTAATAGTTCTATACAGGTGGGTTCCTTGTTAGCCCAGAAAGCAACATGGTGTTTACAACTCAATGAAAAAAGTGCATTTACCAGAAATTAATCATTAAGCTAAGCTGTAAGATGGGAAGAGTGTCCCAGATGCAGAAAAGGGAAAACAGATGTAACCCAGAGGGCTAGAGTGAAGTCTAGTATTCCACCTGTGACCAAGAGGGTGACAGGACTAAAAAGAAGCAGTACAAAGGATTAGTCTAGATAAAATCACTTTAGCTAACAGATCTAGGAGACTCTCTCACTGATACCCTCCTGAACAAAGACACCTTTTTGGTTTCTAGTAGTTTATTCATTTAGGCAGGTAGATGGATGAGTGTTCTTATTTTAATGACAGCAGTTTATTCAGTTAAGTAGGTAGATGGATGAGTGTTCTTAGAACAAGAACACTCATCATCTACCTACTTAAGTGAATAAACTACTGGAAACTTCAGCAAGGTGTCTTTATTCCTCCCACAGGGAGGGTATCAGAGAGATAGTCTCCTAGATCTTCTAGCTAAAGTAATTTTATCCGGACTAATCCTTTATACTCAGATACATAAAAGGGAGTAGGTATACAAGTAGTACAAAGAAAGAAAAAAAATCAAACACAAAATGGCAGAGGGGCAAAACAAGAGTGACTCTGAGCATGGCTGGATAGTATTAGATGCTATGAAAGAATTCTGGGTAAAAAGGTAAGGAGCTTCAAGTAGTTGTCCAAGAGAGAAGGGAGGGCATTGCTGAAATCTCAGATACATTGGCTACTGATCAGACAGTGGAACAAGGGTGTGCCCAGGTATAGATTGCTCAGGAATGACAGAAAAGGGAAGGATAGAGTGGAAAAGCAATCTGCATAAAGAAGGGCATCAAGACTGAGGTCAGAATGGAGAAGGAAAAGGAGAAACCACCCCATGAAGGGGCCAGGAAGCAATCATGGTCAAAACATATGTCAAGTACCATGGTACTCAACTGAGAAAGGAAGAAGGGGTAGGGGAGGAGAAGGAGAAACCATCCCAGGTAGGGGCCAGGGAGCAATCATGATTAAAACATATGGCAAGTACCATGGTACTCAATTGAGAACAGCAGAAGAAGCAGGAGGGGAGGAGAGTGCTGGTGGACTGATATATGCAAAGGAAGGATGATGTCAGGCTTGGCAGAATAAAGGAGTGAAACAAGAAGATTAATATTTTTGGGAATCAACATCTGATACAAACAGACTGAGGGATCTCAAGCTGTAGGGTAGAGACGTATAGACAGTTGGATTTGATTTACATTTTGGATGATAAGGCATTCAACCAACTGGTGTGGGATTACACCAGAAAGGACAGCATTAAGGATGTGGTCCTAATCAAGGTGAGTGGGGAGGTCAAGAATGTCCAGTTAAAGCAGTGTTATCCAGCAATCATCATGGCAGTATAAAGATTACAGGGGGAAGGGGAATGGCAAGCAGACAAGGGGACAAAGATGATGGTATGGAATGTTAGGGAACTACTTACTGCAGCAAAAGGAAGGTCCCAGCAGCCAAGCACAAGCACACAAAAAAACAAGGCGTAGTTAATACCTTAGTCCACGAAACAAACACTTCTTTATTTGAGACAGCAAACGTAACGTAAAGTGATTTTCGTCTCATTGATAGTGAGACTACCTCAGACAAAATTTCAAATGTAAAGCATTTCATTATATACCCTACCCAATATCCAATTAACACTCCTTAAATTAATTAATTAAATTAGTAAAAACAATCTCAGCATAATAGCTTTGCAACTAAGTGTCAAACAGTACTGCAGTCGTGCTTACATTCACATATCCAGATAGAACGCTTCAATCAGTTGCCTCAACATTCCGGACATTAATACAACCACTTTAAACCTAATATTATTACAGACCTTCACTAAAACCTTTAATCCCTATTCAATTTGATGTAATTTCAAACTTTAACGGCTAAGTAAATAAATAAATAAATCCAGTCCGTTGCATCTAATACATCCACTAAATGAGGTACAAATGTTTGTACTACCTGTCCACCCATACTCGGGTTGTTGCCACCACACTTTCGGTAAATACATAATCCAAGTTGGAAAAATATTTTTGTCATTTAAATGGAGATTTTACTAAGTAGTTAAGCTACTTTAAAGGTTGTTGACTAGTTATTCCACTCCACCTCCACCTTTTCAGTTACGGGTATACGTAACAGAACTACGCAGTAGAGCCTGCATTTAAAGCAACCATTCACTAGAATTAATAAACTCCGTTGTATCCTGTTCTCCACGAACACCCAAAACCTGGATAGCGATGGGGGCGTTTCAAACCCATTGCAGACAAATATTTTAAAATAAGAATCCATTCTAATGTTTAAAAATCTTAAACTTCTAAATGTGTTAAAATGTACATAAAACCCCTTCAACTACACATAGACATGTAACTACACATATATGAATATACCCGTAAGACATTAAGAGTTAAAAATTAAAATTAAGTCTTAATAATCTAAGAAATACCAAATATTAGTATGTTACGCTAAAAAGTGTTAAACCTAATCCCCAACCCCTAATTAAGGTGTCTCCTCAGCTATTAGTCTCCAATCATCTTGCCAGACTTTTCAGTTTTAGTATACATTTGATTGAATAGTATTCATTCAATCCTGGGTACTGACAGGCTATGGTCCGTATTTGCCACATTAATTCTAATTTTTCCAACATCAAAGAACTGGGACCTCCTCTCATCTCATCCACATTAATTGAGTCTCTAGCTCTAAATCTGAATGAATGTGTAGGACACTGTAAAATGTGTTTAGCAATTGCGCTGTCCTGTTTCAAGGTTCGGGTACTATAAAGGTGTTCATACACCCTTTCCTTAAATTTCCGATCTGTTTTCCCAATGTAGAAAACGGGGCAATTCTAGCAGCACGTCAAGTAAACCACACCTTTTGTGTTACAATCAAATTTCTGTGAGGTCATGTAATCTACCCCTCTGATGTTGAATCTTTCACCAATGTCCATGTATGGACAATACGTACACCTACCACATTTGGTCATACCTGCTTTTACTGCCCTTTGCCTATTTTCCTTCTTTTTTGATAATAAGCATTTAAGATTGTTGCCCCTTCTAATTAATTTTAGGAGTGTTAATTGGATATTGGGTAGGGTATATAATGAAATGCTTTACACTTGAAATTTTGTCTGAGAAAGTCTCACTATCAGTGAGATGAAAAGCATTTGACGTTACGTTTGCTGTCTCAAATAAAGAAGTGTTTGTTTCGTGGGCTAAGGTATTAACTATGCCTCGGTTTTTTGTGTGCTTGTGCTTGGCTGCTGGGATTTTCCTTTTGCTGCAGTAAGGAGTTTTTGGTTTGGCTTGTATCTTTACCATGTTAGGGAACTAGCTTATGATAAGGTGAGGGGGAGGAGAGGTCTGGGTGCTCTGATGCCCATATACCTTGCAGAAAGAGTGAGATGGGCTTTTCATTGCCTATCGGTTATTGCTGTTTCTCTGAGATGCAATAACCTTGGAGTGAGAATAATAAAGTTTGAATGCATGAGGTCTAGTCCCAACATTAAAATAGTAGGGGCTTGCCCCTACAAAAAAATCCTTTTTTATTACAGTTATTGGTAATTTCAACAGCTCATATACATCTGTAATGTGAATTTGTGTACTTATGCTCTAATGTATGATTTCTTAGTTTCAGGCTAGTGTGATATGAGGCTGCTGTTATTGAACATACATTGCTTGCTCCATGTTAGCACATATGACAGGACTGTGACTGACTTCAATCAGTCTTAGATCTTCAATCTTATACGTTCATAAGTAAGTACTAGGCTAGCTGTCCTTGTACGCCATTTTAAGCCTAGACAATTTAAGAATCAAACCCTGTACCTTGTCTGTGAGTTAAGCAGCTTAACCATTATATCACCCCCAACTTAATATCAATAGATTTCACAGAAAAAGGGCTCGGTCCTTGGCCCCCTATTGTTTGGCATCTACTTCTCAGACGTACAGGCCAACATGGGAGGACTTTGGCTGACAAAGTTTGCAGACGACTGCAAACTGGGCGCCATAGTGGAAAGTGCATCGGACACGGATATCCTTCAGAAGGGACTCATGGAAACAGATAGCTGGTGCCAGAGCCATGGCCTGAAGTTAAACGCCAAAAAATGTATAGTAATACCCTTCGGGAAAAACAAGGTAACCCCAAGCTACCATATAGGTGGCAATCCACTAAGCACAGAAGAGGTTATCAGGGACCTGGGGACCCAGGTTGACAGTGGCCTTTCTTTTGACACTCACATTGCTAAAGTGGTTAGAAAGACCTTCTACATTGCCCACCTGATCATGAAGGGATTCACATCCAGATCTAGTGAGGTCATTGTTCCCCTGTACTCTTCACTTAGGCCAATGATCGAGTACAATGCCCCATTCGGGATGTATCTCACCCGACATCTGCAGCAATTGGAGAGACCCCAAAAGTTCCTCACCAAAAGGATAAAGGGACTCCAAAATCTGTCATATGCTGCCAGATTGAAGAAACTCCAGCTCTATTCAGTCGCATACCGTCTGCTCAGAGGTGACATGTGCCTGACATACAAGGCCATGTCCAACCCGGAATTAATGGACATGCTCCACCTCAAAAAATCCAAATCCACCAAAACCACTAGAGCAAGCGACTTAAACCTTAGCACGGATATAAATAGGACGTGCTGGAGGGATAGATTTATCACTCAGAGACTCCCTATGCTGTGGAATAAAATCCCGGTCCATGTGAGGCAGAGCACCTCGCTGACTCTGTTCAAAAGAAATCTAGACCTGTGGATGGAAGATCGTAGGTTTACCCCGGGAATCATCTCTGTGTCACTGCTGGACAGAGGCACAACAAACTAATGGGCACAGTATTTTTTCATATAAGGGGTGGCGTAAGCCACAAAAATTTGGGCTAGGCTTATAAATGCCTTAGGGCAGATAGCCTAGTATAAACCTATGAACCTATGAACCTATGAAAAATACTAGGCTATCAATCTGCTGACTATTACAAGCCTAGCCAATAACAATGGGTCAGATTCAAACCATGTACCTTGTGTCTGTAAGGTAAAAACCTTAACCATTACACCTCATTTCCTCATGTAGAATGTTTTAAATGTTTTAAAGGTGAAAGAGGGAAGTCCAAGCTTCAGTACTTATCTGATTCTGTTTATATATCAAAACTGCCTGTCTGATGTACAGTTAACTTAGACTTTCTAATAATGCATTTTAAATCTCCCATACTTTAGACTTCAAGCTTACAACAAATGATGAGTATACACCCTGATTCCAGGGCATCTACAGACTTTTTCTTTCTTTCTTTCTTTCTTTCTTTCTTTCTTTATTATTTGCTAGAACACATTTTGAATAACATACTCACTGCTCGTAACCATAACCATAACCAGTGGAGTTCTCTGGAGTTCTATGCTGAGATCTCTCCTGTTTGACATCTTCGTTTCTGATGTAAAAACCAATATCAAAGGACTGCGGCTGATTAAGTTTGCAGATGGATGCAAGCTAGGAGCAGTCATTGAATCCATAAAATGACTTAGACATCCTGTAGAAAGGTTTGTCCCAAATAAATAAATGGTGCCAAAATCATGGACTGAAACTAAACGCCAGAAAATACATTGTTGTATCTTCTGAGAAGTCATCTACCCCAGGGAACTAACACACTGAAAATACGCTCCTAAAATCTGACCCAGTCATTGTTCTGGATTTGGGAAATGTTGTGGACAGTGACCCAACACATTACATCAAAGAGGAAAACAGTAGTGTTTAAGATGCACATTTAATACGATAAGATCAGGAAACACAGCAGCTGACAAAATAGCAAAGCAACAAAATGTAGTTCTGTATTTTATGTCTAACTAAAGAGGTTTAAATTAAAAGCATTTTTCAAATTCTAATTGTATGAATATGTTAACATACTTCATGCAGTAAACATTGATGTAATTCTGAAGATGTGTGCATAGAGAATAATACCTTTTTTGTAATATGTTCGCCTATGGCCTGGGTCATGGCTGAAAAGTGGTCAGCAGACCACCCTATTTGCCTGCTTAGCAAATGTTTGAATAAAATTACTGGCACTACAAAGAGAACAGGATGTTGTTTGGTTTCAGGAAGACTGGCCCATCTTGCTGGTGTAAGACCGAAAGTTCAAACGGCCACTTCAAACAAAATTCAAGAAGTTTGTTCTGTTGTGAGAAGGCAGTGAAACACACTGTGTTATCTTCATGTTATATCGTGGTAAATAAGTAGACCACACGGTTTATAGAGTTGTAAGGCCTTTCTTTATTAAGAGCCTCCAGGTGCGCACCCATGCTTCTTCACACAACTTCTGCAAGTCATTCCTACACCGGAACCAACAAGTTACCAGAGAATACAGAACCAACAGTACATGCTGAATTCCCCACAGCGCCCCCTACAGTACAACAACCACATTACCAGCCCGAATACTACATTCCTCCCCTTTTAAGCTAAGACATACTGTCTTACATAAGCAAAACTAGGGAACAAGTTCCATAATACATTTAATCACTTACTTGTAAATAACAGGCTAGTTATTAACTGGTTACCATACCATCTACTATTTTTAGGCTGGTAATCTATACATGCACTTTTGTTAACATTGATAGTCCTTCAAGTAACTAGGTTTAACCAGCACACGCTTAGAACGGCGCAGTGGTACCACCTTGGGTGACTCCGGTGTCACTGTTACCACTTCAGGTATCGGTGTGTCCTTCCCTGGAACGGTTGGATCCTCAGAAACCTCTCCTTCCACGTTCTGGTGGTCTCCCTCAATTTGCGATCCTCCTGCCACTGCGAGCCCTGGTTCCGAACTTAACGGTAGTTCCGAGGCCAGCAGTTCCATGGCATCCTTCTTCTGTTCACTCCTCAGAATTTGGTCTACATGTCTCCTCACCAAAAAATCTCCATTCAACCTCACCTGGTACGATAATGGACCTGTGCTCTTGACAATGAACCCTGGAATCCACTTAGGCCCATAACTGAAATTTCGCGTCATCACTGCATCTCCCTCCAGAAAACTTTGCTCTCTCCGTCGTCGATCATGACATTCTTTTTGCTTCCACTGGGTCCCCTCCACCTTAGCTCGGACATTTGGATACACTAGATCCAACGTGGATCTCAATCTCCATCCTTGCAACATCTCGGCAGGTGACAAACCCGTGGTAGATTGTGGTGTAATACGGTAGTTGAATAACACCCTTGATACTTTTGCTGCTATACTTCCTTCTCCAGACTTCTTCATCATTGCTTTAAAAGTCTGCACAGCTCTTTCAGCACACCCATTTGTAGCTGCATGGTAGGGTGCTGATGTGATATGTACGATGCCATTTTTTCTCAGAAAACCCTTGAACTCTTCACTCGTGAAACATGAAGCATTATCGGATACAATAGTCTCAGGCAGTCCTTGACTACTGAAACTCTTCCTCAAGCATTCAATGGTAACGAGAGAAGTGGGTGTCTTGACTTGATAGGCATCCATCCATTTCGAATGAGCATCCATGATTATCAAAAACATGGCCCCCATGAATGGTCCTGCATAATCTATATGAAGTCTCTGCCAAGGCCTACTCGGCCACTCCCATGGATGTAGTGGCGCCGCCACCGGCAAGTTGCGATGTTGTTGACATGTTTTACACTCATTCACAACGACTTCAATCTCGTGGTCCAACTTGGGCCACCAAAATAACCGGGCTAAGGCCTTCATTCGGGTAATGCCCACATGACCTTGGTGCAACTGCTGTAAAAGTGCCCTTCTTCCTGGGGACGGAATTATCACTCGTGCCCCCCACAATACACATCCATCTTGCACACTCAGCTCTGTTTTTCTCACCTCATAAGGCCGAAAAACTGGATCCGTTTGTTGGACTGGCCAGCCTTGCTGGACCCACTGAAACACTCTAGCAAGCACCAGGTCTTTGTGTGTCCAAACTCTCAGTTCCTTAGCAGACACCAATGTGATGTCTTCCATCATCAAAACTCGGTCCTCCGCTTCCTCTTCCTGGAGATGCCCTGGCATCGGCAAACGATTTAGTGCATCTGCATTACTATGATGTTTTCCAGGCTTATAAACAATCTCGTATTCATAAGCTCTCAACGTTACAGCCCATCTCTGGATGCGGGGAGAAACCATCTGCGGTACCGCTTTCATCTCGTTGAATAATGACAACAAAGGCTTATGATCAGTGCAAATAGTAAACTTCCTCCCATAGAGGTACTTGTGAAATCGCTTGATTCCAAACATTACAGCCAAACCATCTTTATCTAACTGGGAATAGTTTGACTCCGCTGGTGTCAAAGTTCGTGACATGAACCCAATGGGTCTCTCTTGTCCATCTGGCATCCGGTGTGCCAACACAGCCCCTAATCCATAGGGTGAGGCATCACATGACAAAATTAAGTCCTTGTGACTATCGTAGTGCACCAAAACCTCTGAAGATTGCATTAGTTCCTTTGACTGTTCGAACACTCTGTCCTGTTCCTCTTTCCACGACCACTGAGCCTCCTTCCTTAACAACTTATGTAAAGGAGCTAACAGTGTTGACAGATTTGGCAGGAACCTGTTATAGTAGTTGAGTAAGCCTAAATAGGCTTTCAGTTCTGTAACATTTGTGGGTGCTGGTGCCTGTTGAATGGCTTCCACTTTATTTGGCAGGGGGTGTAGGCCTGATGCATCCACCTTGTAGCCCAGGAACTCTGCTTCCGTTGCCATGAAAGCACATTTACTCCTCTTCACCCGTAGACCTGCCTCTCGCAGTCGTCTCAGCACCTCATTCAGCGTCTCCAGATGCTCTCGAATGTTCCTTCCCGTCAACAGGATATCATCTAAATACACAGCTACCTTTGGAATTCCTGCCACCAGTCCCTCCATTATTCTCTGAAAAATAGCTGGACTCGAAGAAACCCCAAAAGGTAAACGATTGACTTGGAACAAACCTTTGTGTGTGTTCAGGGTAACATACGCCTTTAACCCTTCTTCCAGCACTACTTGTTGATATGCCTGACTAAGGTCCAGTTTACTAAACCTTTCACCTCCCGACAGCTTTTCAAACACATCCTCCACCTTTGGCAAGGGATACTGCTCCAGCTTCGAGACTTGGTTCACTGTTAACTTATAGTCACCACATATACGTACAGCACCATCTGGCTTTAATACTGGAACAATTGGTGCGGCCCATTCCGCAAACTTTACTGGTTCAATTATACCTTGCTTAGTGAGTCTCTCTAACTCAAACTCAACTTTCTTCTTCATCGCATATGGTACAGGACGGGTTTGTAAAATCTTGGCGTTACGTTTTCTTTCACGTGTATCTTTGCTGGTGGACCCCTCCAGGTCCCCAGTTCCTCTTTGAATACTTCTTCATTATTCTCGAGCACCTCTTGCAAGGTCAGGCCCGGCTGTTCTACCTTATGGAGCTGTAGGCAGTCCATGTTTAACTCCTTTAACCACACCCGGCCTAGCAGGTTTGGTCCCTTACCTGCTACCACCATGACTGGCAACTCTTTGACTTGGTCTTTATATTTTACCTTCATTTTCACCATTCCCAACGTGGGAACTATTTCACCCGTGTAGGTTTTCAAAGTCACTGAACAGTCCTGCAGCTTCCGAGCTTCTCTAGGCCATAACTTCCCATACTCAGCCTTTGACAGAACTGTGACACTACACCCCGTATCCACTTCAAACTGCACCATTTTACCATTTAAGTCCAACTGGGTTTTAATGGGATCAACTCTTTCCCACCTGGCCTCTTTCACATTAAACATTGTGAACACTTCTTCGGCTTCTCTGGTTGGTTGATCTGTAACTTCACGCATGTGGTGTGCATACTGCCGTTTTATTTTTCGGTTTCCCTTCCTTTCCATCATACTGCTTTTTTCCTCCCCCTTTTTCGGCTGCTCCCGAGAGGGTATTGAGCGGCACATTTTCTTTACATGGCCCTTTTTCCCGCAAGCATGACATTTTACAGTTAAAAAACGACAGTTCCGTGACAAATGTTCACCTCCACACCTGTAACAAGCATACTGACCAGACTTCCCTTGTGAATTATGCTCCATAACCACTTTATGCACTGGCAGTGGGGTCGCACTCCTGCTTCCAACCCCTTCCGTGGTTTTCTGTTGTAAATCCCGAATGTCTTTAGTCGCTGTCTCTATGGCCTGTGCCAACTTCAAGGCCTTTTCAAACGACAAGTCAGGCTCCGCTAACAATCTGCGTTGTATGCGGTCGTCTGCAATGCCACATACGAGCCTATCTCGTAGCATTTCGTCAGTCTGTCCCCATAATCACAATGTTGTGCCAGTTCCCTCAACACTGCGACATACTCCATTACCGTTTCATTAGCCATTCTAGTCCTTGAATTTAACTTGAACCTCTGGACTATTGCACTCGGCTTCGGGTTATAATGTGACTGAAGTAAACTCGTCAACTCTGTGAACGATTTGTCCCCCGGTTTATCCGGACTCAATAAGTTCCTCATCAGACTGTACGTCTTACTGCCCACCGAGCTTAGCAATATGGCTCGCTTCCGACCCGCTTCCATTATCTGGTTTGCCTCAAAAAAATGTTCCAACACTTCACAATACTCCTCCCAGGTCTGTGTCTGACAGTCGTATGCCACTAGTGACCCCAACATGGAACCCGACATCACTCCAGCAGGCCCTGTCTCTTCGTCATCCGACATGAACTACAGCTCACCAGGTTACTCGCAGCGGACTCAGAAGCATCCCATCTTCTCGTCGCCAATATGTTATATCGTGGTAAATAAGTAGACCACACGGTTTATAGAGTTGTAAGGCCTTTCTTTATTAAGAGCCTCCAGGTGCGCACCCATGCTTCTTCACACAACTTCTGCAAGTCATTCCTACACCGGAACCAACAAGTTACCAGAGAATACAGAACCAACAGTACATGCTGAATTCCCCACAGCGCCCCTACAGTACAACAACCACATTACCAGCCCGAATACTACACTTCAATAATTATTCCAAGCCCAGGTCACAATATTAGTTTATGCATTTACTTTTGTTAACCAAATTAGTCCTACTTAGCAGGGCCTACTTTTAGGGCAGAACCTAGGTAGAATTTACACACTGGCTAGCAGAAATTTGGCCAGGATGCAGGGGAAATCTCATTACTTGCTTCTGATAAGTGTCATGGGATTGTTTACATCCACCAGAACTATCACCAGTTCAGGCAGGTGGGACCTCAGTCTAATATCTAATCCAAAGGACAGCAATTCAGGAATGCCATACCCCTTATGTAGTACTGTTGTGTCAGTATTAGAAAAAAAAATAATGCAAGTACCTAGTGTGTGAACAGACCGTTGTGATCTTCCTGCATTAAATATGAGGGCACTACCTGTGAGCCAATAACACTAGTAACACGGGAAAAAGTGAATCCCTTTTCAAATTTGAACTCCCAGGTTTGCAATCAGACCAGACCAGACTTCAAAAAATCATATTTATTACTTAAGAACACAACCACAACTCATTGAAGATGGTAGGATCCTCCCATTTATGAAAAAAATGTAGTATACTCCTATGTATAATAAAGTTTATAGACTGCTGTCTTTCCACAGTTTAGTGTAGAGTAAGAAATGGGTATTATAGCCTCAGATCAAATGCAGATGGTGCTACGTATCTTAGAGAGCTATGTAACAGAAATCAAGCAAGTGTCTGCCTTTTCTTTCCAGAGTCCTGCCAACTGGATCTGGCTGCCTAAATCTATGAGGGATGTGACGAACCTACATTGTCAAGAAAAAATATTTAACTTTCCTGAATACTACAGGAATATACACAGAGTCCACCCAACCATTTTGTCACCAAACCAATTACAACTTTTCCCACTGTACCTCTTCTTCTCAACCTGTATGTCTAAAGTATACTTTTCAGGTACACCTGACTTAATAGTTGTTATGAACAAGCTTATTATTGTTTTTAAACTACAATGTGATGTTATACTTGATGTCTCTCTGTCCTCACCATTCCTCCTTAGTGCCTTCTTTCCTACTTCCTCTTGACAATACAGTCTAACTATACTTTCTTTATGAATATTTCACATGAAAACATAACACCTATACTGACTTTACAGAGAAGTGTTAGGTACTGTCCTGATGCACGCCTCTGGTTACCCAGTAATATTGAATGGTAGTGTAAGTAATGTCAGGATATATCATAATTTTAGTCAAACAAGCAAGTTTTGATCTGTATAAAATGGCAGCTCAGTAGAAACAATGTTAACAGTTCAGTCATAATGAGCACATTGGCACTAGGCTCTAGGCTCTAAATGCAATACATTATAGGATACAAACATTCTTAAAACGGCTGTGCTATGCAATAACCTCTGGTTACTGGCTAGGCTTGTAATAGTGTACAGACTGATAGTCTAGTATTAACCTATTAATTAATCCTATGAGCTAAAAGTCTTAAAGTGGCAATGGCTATATTACATATTCAGAGCATATACAAACTCTAGCAGCTCTACTTTAAATATCATCACATTATTCCCACAAAGAAAAGATATAAAGGTATATTGTAGGTTTTGTAAAACCAAACTGGAAACAGTCACACACCTCGTTGCTGGTTGAGACACACTAATGGCAGAAGGACTGTATACTGAAAGGCATAATAATGTGGCGAGACTGTTGCACTGGGGACTGTGCAAACATTATGGTATCGAGGTGGCTGAAAAACACTGGAAACATGAGCCACAAAGCATCATCACCCATTACCAACAGTTCAAAAGACAGATTCTAGAAAACTGGATATAGTGGTCCAAGAAAAGAAGACAAAAGTGGCATTGATCATTGAAATTGCCACACCCAGTGTCTATAGTGTCTTGCATACAGAGAAACATAAAGTCATAAAATACCAGGATCTGCAGGCAGAAAAGAGGGCATTGTGGAAGAAAGATGCCCAGACAGTTCCAACAGTAGTAGGAGCAACAGGTTTTATAAAAAAGAATTTGCAATCATATTTAGATATGTTACCAGTCCATGTAACCCCATACGAACTGCAGAAGGAGTCATTACTGGGCACATTGCGGATGCTGCAAAGAGCACTTTTGGCTGACATCAAAGATTGAAACAATACTCATTTCATGAACTTTAATCATACTGTGACTTAGGAATGGAGTCCATTCCTGTCATGGTATTAGAAACCCAAAAGATTTGGAGAAATTAGAAAAGACAGAAAAAAAAAAATATATATATATATATATATATATATATATATATATATTTTTTTTTTTTTAATATATTCCCCATTCCAAAGGAGGGATGAGCCTCCTTGAACTTGATTACATTTACAGATCTGTAATCGTGGGACTCCACACATATCTACTGACCTCACAAGATCCAAATCTAGTGAAAGTTTTGAAACATGAGGAGAATAAATCTAAGATGACTTATCTGCTTAACTTGGCAGAAGCATATTGACGTCAAACAGGAATGGAAATCACACCAGAAGTAGATCAAAATCAGGCAGCTACTGAATGTGCCAAAAAACAAAAGAAAGAATATAAGGTGAAGGACCAGATGAGAAGGCAAGAAATGTGGAAAAAGCATAAATATAATTGCAAGTACAGAAAACATCTGGAAGAACCTCAAGTTGATCAGGAACGAACGCAGGAATGGTTAAGCAGAGGCGAATTCAAACCAAGAGATGAAAGGTTAATACTGGCAGCCCAAGATAGTGGGCTACGTACATGCTGGTTTACAAAGTCCATTAAACATGTGGGAGAAACAGACAAATGTAGGTTTTGTAAAACCAAATTGGAAACAGTCACACACCTAGTTGCTGGTTGCGACACACTAATGGCAGAAGGACTGTATACTGAAAGGTATAATAATGTGGTGAGACTGTTGCAATGGGGATTGTGCAAACATTATGGTATTGAAGTAGCTGAAAAACACTGGAAACATGAGCCACAAAGCATCATAGAAAATTATGAAGTTTATATCACATGGGATCACTCATTACCAACAGTTCAAAAGACAGATGTTAGAAAACCGGATATAGTGGTCCAAGAAAAGAAGACAAAAGTAGCATTGATCATTGAAATCACAACCAATGACTACAGTGTCTTGCATATGGAGATACACAAAGTTATAAAATACCAGGATCTGCAGGCAGAAATGACAGCAATTTGGAAGAAAGATACCCAGACAGTTCCAATAGTAGTAGGAGCAACAGGTCTTATAAAAAAGAATCTACAATTGTATTTAGCTGTGTTACTAACCCATGTAACCCCATACGATTTGCAGAAGGAGTCATTACTGAGCACATTGCGGGTGCTGCAAAGAGCACTTTTGCTGACATCAAAGATTGAAACAATACTAATTTCATGAACTTTAATCGTACTTTGACTTAGGAATGGGGTCCATTCCCGTCATGATATTAGAAACCCAAAAGATTTGGAGAAATTAAAAAAAGAAAAGAGAAAGCTCTCTTTATCATTATGAAGTATGGATGTATGCACAACAGATGTACACCACTTCAACACTCTGGACTCATCCAGTCAATGTATAATAGTTAACATTATGAATACCCTTTTGACCTGCAAGTTAAACAAGATGATAGAATAGTATCCTTCAGATTAAACCTTGATGATTGTATAGGTACCCATAAATTTACTCAGCGACTGACTTATTTGGCCTTCTTGAGAAAGGGGATACAGCATGAAGGTGGGAACTGACAAGTTGTAAATGGTCTTGTGACTCAATTGCATTGACTTTCCTATAATCATATGATCCTATATGACAACTACAATTCTTTACAAAATGGCAACATGAGATAAACTTCACTGTCAAGATATTCAACAATGAAAAATGTATAATCACTTATTTGACTATATGACTATCCCACTTCTGGTAGCGAATTTACACTCTTGACTTCATGCCCACTTTTTGTCACATGTAGCTAGAAATGGAACTGGACATGTGAAAGATAAATTATTAGACAAGCAATTATAACAGACATGATCATTTTTAGAGTCATTTTGAACAATAGTTTTAAAAGGATCAGGAACAGTCATACTTGGTTGTTTGGTTGTCTAGTGGTTATCTTTTTCACCAAATCCCTCTCACATGAAAAAGCAAAATTCAAAATCCTCTCTCTTAATAATACAACCATTAAAGTCACTTCGCATAGCAAATTATAATGGCTGATAGTGGATCCATCCATCCACAACCCCTTTTTCCCATTTTTTACAAATGGAGTGTCACTTCAACAGGGACAATTATCTAGAGCCAAGGTATACACTGCTGGGTGGCTAGCTAAGAAATGATATCATCACCATCATTAGGGATGATAGTGGATGATAATCTTAAATTTGGCCTACATATATAAAATTGCATAAAAGACATCAAAAACTAGGGTGCTATGGCACCCTACCTAAGTACCATGTTCAATCATAGCCTCACCTCAGGCTTTGTACCCACTGAATGGCGCACCGTGACGGTTATCCCACTCCACAAAGGGGGAGCCACGACGGACCCTGGGAACTACCGCCCCATTAGCCTGACGAGCCTGGTCTGCAAGACCATGGAACGTATCATTGTGGAACTCATAAACAAAGACATTGGTAATCTCCAAACTCTGGACCCTACCCAGTTTGGATTTGTAAAGGCAGAACATGTCTCCTAAACCTGATTGACTTCTTTGAAGCAGTCACCAAAGCCATAGATGAGGGTAAGATGGTTCACACAGCTTATCAAGATCTCGCCAAAGCTTTGGACACCATCCCCCACTCTGGAATTATAGATAAGCTCAGTAAACTAGGTATAAATCCCTATGTCACAAGATGGGTTGCCAACTGGCTCACGGACAGAACCCATACTGTGAAAGTAGCAGATTCCAAATCCGACATCAGACCAGTGACAAGTGGAGTACCACAGGGTTCATTCCTGGGTCCTCTCCTGTTTGGTATCTACTTCTCTGAAGTGCAGGCCAACACAGAAGGTCTTTGGCTAACAAAGTTTGCAGATGACTGCAAACTAGGAACCGTAATTGAAACTCCTAACGATGTGGACAAACTACAAAAGGGCCTCACTGAGACAGATACCTGGTGTCAAAGCCATGGCCTGAAGCTCAATGCCAAAAAGTGCATTGTCATCCCCTTTGGTAAAAACTCTGTACCCATGAACTACCACATAGCTGGTAGTCTACTTAATGCCAAAAATGTGATGAGACCTTGGGACACAGGTAGACAGTAGTCTCTCCTTTGATAATCACATCGCCACAGTGGTCAGGAAATCCTTCTACGTGGCTCATCTCATCACAAAAGGATTCTCATCCAGAAAAAAAGAGGTCATTGTTCCCCTCTACTCATCAGTCATTAGACCCATTATAGAGTACAACCCCCCCCGTTTGGTATGTACCTCACAAGACATCTACAACAACTGGAAAGACCACAGAAATACCTCACAAAGAGGATTACTGGCCTCAAACAGATGCCCTATGCAGACCGTCTCAAAAAACTACAGCTTTACTCCATCGCATATCGCCTACTCAGGGGCGATCTCTGCCTAACATACAAAGCTATGTCAAACCCAGAGCTGTTGGACATGCTCCACTTAAAGAAATCCCAATCTCTCTGAGCTACACGCTCTAGGGACCTAAACCTTGTCACCACAATAAACAGAACATGCTGGAGGGATAGATTCCTGTCCCAGAGACTTCCCATACTCTGGAACAGACTACCTATCTATGTCAAACAGAGCTCCTTATTAGCACTCTTCAAGAAAAATCTTGATGATTGGATGGGAAATGGGAAATTCACCCCAGGGATCACTTCTGTGGCTCTGCTCGACAGGGGCACAGGAAAATAATTTTCTTGGGTGGCGAAAGCCAGGGTGCATCTTTTGGCTAGGCTTGTATGGACCCTAGGGCTGATATCCTAGTACCTACCTATGAACCTATGAGAGTGTGTTTTTTACCTGTGCAGCCATGATTATAGGAACTTTGCATTCTTCCGGTATAGAGATGGGCCCTCTAGGAGGTGAGAGGGGGGTAAAGTTAGCACTGAACCTATCTGCTAGGATGTTGGCAATATCAGTTGGTTCTGTATATTTAGTGCCATTGTGCTGTAACTCAGAGCAGATCTGAGTGTTCCCATTTAGATTCTTGACATAGCTATAGAATGCTTTGTGGTTGTCTTTAGAGTCAGTGGCAATTTTGTTTTTGTAACTAGCTTTGGAGGATTTTATGATGGATCTCAGCTGCTTACTGAGGTTGACCAGGGAGTTCCTCCAGTCATGGGATTTTACTCTTTTTTGCAACAGTTTCTTTCTTCTGTTGTAGAGTTTGTTTATGGCAGAGGACCACCAGATTGGCTTCCTTTTTTTGGAGGATAACATCTTGGTTCTATTAGGGATAGCATGATCCATGCACTCGTGTAAGTGCTTATAAAGTGCATTTGTGTAGGATTCGGCAGTCATACCTCTATTGTCCATCTGCATGGGTGTCATGAAGTTTGCCACTTCTGTCTTAAGAAGTGTGAAGTTGGCTTTGGAGGAGTTTTTTATGATGGTTTCCCTAATTGGGGGTGGGGGTGGGATGTGGATGTCTAGGCTGATTAGCTTGTGGTCTGATCTGACCAACGAGGAATTGACCACTGGTGTGGAACACCGGTTTCCCATGTTGGTAATGACCAGGTCTAGGATATTGCTGCCCCTGGTGGGGGTGTGAATAAGTTGATCCAAGGCGTTGGAATTTACAAATTCTAGAAAATGTTGAGCAAAATAGTTGATACATGAGTAGTTTTCCCAGTTAATGGTGGGGTAGTTGAAATTGCACATTATTAGGGTGCTGGGTTGTACCCTAATACTTTCCAGTGTATCAAGAAATGAGGAGTGTGAATCCTGGGGCATGGTGGGGGGTCTGTAGCAAGCTACAATTTGGATTGAGGTCTTGCCCAGAGTTAGTTGCACTTGGATAATCTCGGATGCATTATGCTGTGCAACTAGCCTGGAGGTGTGGATATCCTTAATGAATATGGACACGCCTCCACCTTTAGTGCTTCATTCTGGGTTAGGTGGCCGAAAGGTGTGGTATGAATTGTAGCCTGGTAATGCAGGGGTGCTCTCTGGAGCTTCGAACCAGGTCTCTGTCACTGCACAGATGTCAATGTTCTCCATTTTAAGGAGTGCCTCGAGTGAGTGCATTTTGAGGTTTAGACTTCTAGCATTGAGTAGCATTACCCTCAGATTTTGATTGCTTGTACCTGTTACGGTGGTGAATTTGTCATTTGAACCTTGCCTAAAAAAGGCACTATAGGGGTGGCAAGAGCCTTAGCCAGTATCCAGAATCCTAAGGGCGACAGTGCAGGCCATCTCTGGCAAAGCATCATGGTCTGTCGATCATGTTGTCCCAGGCAGACAAATACTGAATCCCCTTAGAATGACACCAGAAGCTTAGCCAATTGTTGAAGTCAATCATTTTGTCCTTGTACTGTGGTATCATTCTGGGTGATGGCAGGATGCTACTCAGGGTTAGGGTCATACCTGCCTGGGATACAAGATGGGAGAGCTCCTCCATGTCTCTTTTCATGTAGTCCAGGGAGGTACGTCTCAGGTCATTCACACCAACATGGACAATGACAGTGTCATATTTGTACTTATTGTGGAGTGACCTGAGTGCATGCATTATGTGGTGATCCTGGCACCTGACAGGCAGCTGACAGTAACTTTCTCCTTGTTTAGCCTAGTGAGTGGAACATCAGTGTGCCTGACTATAGAGTCACCTATGACTAGAGTGTTGGGTACGTTGTTATGCTTTATGGGCTGTGGTTGAGTGGCACACTGAGTTTGTGGGCTATGTGTCATTTGGGTTGTGTTGGGGGGTGGAGTTTGCTTGCGTTTATGCTTTGGATGTCTCTGATGCTTGGGCAGGTTTTTATTGAGAGCCTCTGCGAAAGTAGGTGTGTGTTTTGTGTTTCTATGTGTGTGTTTTGGTGGTGTAGGTTTTGAGGGACTATGTGATAAGTGTGGTGTGGTACAAGTGTTTACCTTCTCCTCTTGACTGTCTAGTCCAGTCTTGGGTGAAGAGAGCTTTGCTTCCAGTTTGGCTGTATAAGTGCATCTCTCACAGGTTGTAGTGTTGGGTGGTAGGAGGAGAGGGTTGTTTGTGTACATGAGGCAATTGCTGCATTGCCCCAATATGCCCAGATTCATCAGGTAGACAGGAGAAATCACTGGCATCTTTTTCCCAATATACTCAGCATCCCTCCTAAGCACATGTCCAAACCAACATAATCTTGCCTCTCTGGCTTTGTCTCCAAACCTTCCAACCTGGGCTGACCCTCTAATATACTTATTCCTAATCCTGTCCACCCTCGTCACACCTAATGCAAATCTTAACATCTTTAATTCTGCCACATTCAGCTCTAACTCCTGCCTTTTTGTCAATGCCACTGTCTCCAACCCATATAACATAGCTGGTCTCACTACCCTCTTGTAGACCTAACCCTTTCACTCTTACTGGTACTCGTCTCTTACAAATCACTCCTGACACTCTTCTCCACCCACTCCATCCTCCCTGTACTCTCTTCTTCACCTCTCTTCCACACTCACCATTGCTCTGAACTATTGATCCCAAGTATTTAAACTCATCCATATTTGCCACCTCCACTCCCTGCATCCTCACCATTCCTCTATCCTCCCTCTCATTCACACACATATATTCTGTCTTAGTCCTGCTAACCTTCATTCCTCTTCTCCCTAGAGCATATCTCCATCCCTCCAGGGTCTCCTCCACCTGTTCCCAACTCTCACTACAGATCAAAATGTCATCTGCAAACATCATAGTCCACAGGGACTCATGTCTGATCTCGTCTGTCAACCTGTCCATCACCACTGCAAATAAGAAAGGGCTCAGAGCTGATCCTTGATGTAATCCTACCACCACCTTAAACGCATCCGTCACTTCCACCGCAGACCTCACCGCTGTCACACTACCCTCGTACATATCCTGTACCACTCTTACATACTTCTCTGACACTCCCGACTTCCTCATACAATACCACAACTCCTCTCTAGGCACCCTGTCATATGCTTTCTCTAAGTTGACAAAAACACAATGCAACTCCTTCTGACCTTCTCTGTACTTCTCCATCAACACTCTCAGAGCAAACATCGCATCTGTAGTGCTCTTTCCCGGCATGAAACCATACTGCTGATCACTAATCATCACATCCCTTCTTAACCTAGCTTCCACTACTCTTTCCCATAACTTCATACTGTGACTGATCAATTTAATCCCTCTGTAATTACTACAGCTCTGCACATCACCCTTATTCTTAAAAATCGGTACCAAAACACTTTTTCTCCATTCCTCAGGCATCCTCTCACTTTCCAAGATTTCATTAAACAATCTGGTTAAAAACTCCACTGCCATTTCACCTAAACACCTCCATGCTTCCACAGGTATGTCATCTGCACCAACAGCCTTTCCATTCTTCATCCTCTTCATAGCTATCCTTACTTCTTCCTTGCTAATCCATTGCACTTCATGATTCACTATCCGCACATCATCCAACCTTCTCTTCCTCTCATTCTCTTCATTCATCAACCCCTCAAAGTACTCTTTCCATCTGCTCAACACACTCTCCTCACTTGTAAGTATGTTTCCCTCATTATCTTTTATCACCTTTACCTGCTGCACATCTTTCTGAGCTTGGTCCCTCTGTCTAGCCAATCGGTACAGGTCCTTTTCTCCCTCCTTAGTGTCCAACCTTTCATACAACTCTTCATATGCCTTATCCTTCGCCACCTCTCTCTTTACCATGCACCTTACCTCCTTATACTCCTGTCTACTTTCTTCATCTCTCTGACAATCCCACTTCTTCTTTGCCAACCCTTCTCTGTATACTCTCCTGTACTTCTCCATTCCACCACCGTGTCTCCTTGTCGTCCTTCCTCTGTCCGGATGTCATACCAAGCACCTTTCTAGCTGTCTCCCTTGCTAGCTCTGCTGTAGTTACCCAGCTATTTGGTAACTCTGCACTGCCACCCAGTGCCTGTCTTAACTCTTCCCTAAACTCCACCTCACAATTACCCTTTTTCAATTTCCACCATTTGATCCTTGGTGCAGCCCTCACACTCCTCCTCCTCCTCTTCTTGATCACCAACATCATCTTACAAACCACCATCCTATGCTGCCTAACTACACTTTCCCCGGTCACCCCTTTACAGTTTCCAATCTCCTTCAAAGTGGCTCTCCTACAATTCATGTAATTTGAGTGCATTAAATCTATGTTTGCATATAGCTCCTGTGTAAGAGACTGGCAGCAGACAGCTGAGTGCAATTTGCTTACACTGAAATGGGGCAGTAAACATTCTATTTTTCCGAGATCCGGAAACAGTAGGTTAAGGGATTTTATTCCTTTTCTCCACTCTTCTGCAGTCTCATAGTTAGTGTATTTGAAATGATGACAATTTGAAGGAAGGAGCAGTCACCCATGTGGTGACACAGGTTGGTTTAATTCCCAGGAAAAATATATATAATGTTTTTGATAAATTTGTTTTGATGCTTGGTTAGTCTGATATATTGACCTCATCATATATATATTTATATATATAATTAAATATGAAAACTCCCTAGAACTTACCCCTTACCGACACCTTTTACCTACATTGAACAACGCAGAATACCTCATAGCACATCTCAAATTAAACAACAGAAAAGCATCATTAGACTTTACATCCCACCAGGACAAAATAGTAACACAGCAGAACAACTTCTGCACTGGCAATATAACAATATACCCCAAGAAACCATTATAATGAGTAACCTTAACATAAACTAGGACCTTAAAAACATAAACACCCCATCAATGAATCTATTTGGTTTCTCACAAATAATAAAGGATACAACCAGGATACATAAACCACACAAACAAGAAATCCATCTGGATTCTTACAATCAAACCAAATAAATTCCTTTGGCTGCCTTGCTGACAGTATCAGTGACCATTTACCAACTTATGTTGTCAGAAACCATCTCAACATATGCAAACAGGTAGCCTACAAACAGGTGTGAAATACAAAATACTTAAATTCAAGCTACATCTTCTTCACAGTCAAGCTCTACAACTGGAATATCTAAAGACAATACCATTAGGTATTGCTGTAACTCATTTCTATAATACTTTCTTAAACATCCTCAGTAACCATGCATCACTCAGAACTAAGAGAGTCAGGTCAAACCATTCAGCCTGGTTAACAAAAGACAAAAGGCCAATTTATCTTCAGAGAGACAAAGCATGGAAAATATTGTCCAGAAACAAAACCCAATCCAACTACCAACTTTTTAGATACTTAAGAAATCTTGCAAGAAAGTTAATAAACAGCAACAAAAAAAACCTACTTTACCTACCTTTGGTCAACACACCAACACAATCCCAAGCTGTTTTGGACCTCCATAAACAAACTACTAAATCCTGGCCAAACAACTACTCCCATAGCAACAACCAGTAACAACCCAGACAATATAGCCATCCAGTTCAACTCCCACTTTATAGCCTCAGTACTCTCTCTTACTATACAAATCTCTCTCACCACCCTCATTACCCCAATATTATCTAATAACAATACAATATCCTTTTCTTTCCAACCAGTCTCAACTATCACCATAAAAAATACCTACAAAAATTCAAACCAACAACCTTAGCAGCAGACAACCTATCAAAAGAGTGCCTGAAACTCAATTCTGAAGCTCTAGCCTTCCTTTCCTTTACTAATTAACCAATCCATAATGGAAAACCATGTCCCAACTATCTTGAAGAAATCTATCATAATTCCCCTCCACAAAGGTGGATATTCAACAGGCCTATCCAACTACAGACCCATAGCTATACTGCCAATACTATCAAAATATTTAGAAAATCGTATTCACTCCCTCCTCCTCAAATATCTTACCCAAAATAATCTTCTATCCATGACCCAACACAGCTTCCACCCCATTCATAACAAAATTACTGCTCTTATTAGCTTGATGGGGTAATTATTAGCTTTACCAGCGCTATCAATGACAATAGAAATAGCAGCAACCTAACACCAGCACTCTTCTCGGAACTATCAAAGGCCATTTACATAGCTTCCCATCTGAAACTTCTCAGTGAATTCTCCTCCCTAGGTCTAAATAAATCATTTCTCACCTGGTTTCATAACTATTTCACAAATAAACAACAATCAGTAAAATGGAAACAACAGTTAACAAGAACAGTTACATTTGGAGTCCCACAAGGATCAATACTGGACCCATTTCTATTTAATAAATTTGTAAATAATCTCCATGGTGCCACAAGAAAACAAATATAGTTCTTTGCGGCATTCATCTGCTCTACCTCAACACTACATATCCTCCAGGAAATCACGCAAGAGTCTTTCTCTTCTGTTGAATCCTGGCTAGGTACTGTAGCTCTACTCCCCAATACAAAAAAGCCTAAACTAATGCTCTTTTTTACCAAAACAGTTTCATACTCAGAAATACAATTTCCATATTGTCTCATCTGGCAATACAAAAATTAAAACCATGACAGAAACCAAATTACTTGGAGTACTCATAGATGACAAACCCAAATATGACTACAATATTCTCTAAACTATCAAAAATACAAACAAAAGACTAGGCTCCCTATATAGAGCAAATCAGTATTTTTGAGTATCCACAAGAAAATCCAAAGTAGCAACCTACCTACTTCCATCACTATTGTATGCATCACCTATCTTTACATAACAATAACCTGAAGTCTAAACGTGATGCATGTTATAATAAAATAGTAAGATTAGTCATATTTTCATCTCACAAAACCCACGACTGCACAGCCCTAAAGGACCTAAATTGACTAAAACTCCCAAATCAGCTAACCTAATCTCAGCTCATGACTGCCCACAAACCTATCTACAAGCCAGATAGTTGTCCCTCTCTAAAAAGCATATTAGTACCATAGAGTAACAACAGAATAATGCGGTCAAATAACAAATCTATCATAGCTGTAACTAACTCACAAAATGCAAGTGGAAACTCACTCGATTCTCACTGTGTCTGAAAACTATGGAACTCCATCCCATTAGAGTTAATGCTTACAGAAAACAACAACTGCTTTAAAAGTCTGCTAAAACAGCATCTACAAGGTACCTGGCTCTGTTTTTGCTCTACAACTGGATAATGTACAATTCTGAAGAAAATACAAGCTGCAATACATCTGACAAAATGACAGCCGCTCTGTACTACATTTACACTTTCCCTTGTATCTACTAATGTTAACATTTAACTCATTATATTCTTAACTTCTACTTAATCCTCATTCTTCCTCATGTGTATCACTGTGAAGGCTGTCAGCCTAGCTAGACAGAATTTTGTAAATAATTCTGTCATTGTAAATATTAAGAAGATCCACAGGCTTGTTTCACAAATGTAAAAGAAAACTGTGTTATGTGTTGAGCATCAAAAATGTAACCACAGTGCACCCTGCTGGAAGAAAGCTGATGAGTAAAGCATTTTATGATTGTCTGATCTCAAGCTAGGAGACAGGATGTCTGGGCTAGGAAATTATTTCTATTGTTCTAAGACAGAGATAATTACTAGGTTTTACATGTAAAGTGTCTTTTATTGCTGTGGCTTCCTGGCAGGTGCAGATTACAAAAAGAAATGTTAACATTTTAAGTTCTGTGAGCCTGGGAAACTTAAGTAGAAGTGTTAAGAATTATGTAATCTGAAATGACTCAGCAGTAATGTGTATATCACTTTAAGAATTTCTCAGAGAGAAAGATTGGGCATTTTGTATTTTGTCTGAACATGAACACATCAGCTCACCAGCACTTTGCCTTTGCTCTGTAAGTAGAACTTAGACCAGTGATTTCTCTTAGAGATAGACAGAAATATAGCCAGATAATTCTAGCTGTTTTCTATATTTATGTGAAACTATCCTACTACGTTGTTTTAATGTATTTCCTGTGATTTCTGAACTTTGTATTAGCACTGTGTTGAACTGATGAGTATTGTCTTTGTGTTTTTATTATTTATTATTAAATATTTTTAAAACATTCAATTGTGGCTGTCTTGTGTAGGGATAATTTAAGCTCTGAGAGTACTTGCATGTATTTGGTGATACTGTATAAGCCACTCCAATAGCCTTAGCCCTGGGTTACACTTACTATTTGGATAGCAGTAATAGCACATAGTGGAATTGGTCACCCTTTGGGGAAGGACCTTATAGTAGCCGATAAGTAGTGGTTGGTGGCAGTGATTTCTACCTTATATTCTGGGGGGGCATAGCTGGAGAACCTGTGCCAGACTTCCCCAGGAATGTATGAGCGTTTGTATTTAATTCATGTCTTAAAGTGTGTGTGTGTCAGCTACTTGGGCAGGAACATGAAGCACTTGTTGGACAGAGAGGGTGCTGGAGGTTTTGGCTTGACAACTCGGCTGAGATCTGTACCCTATAGCTGTGCCAGTGGGGAGTCTTACTGGGGATCTGGAGAGAAACCAGCCCCAGACTGACTGTGATCTCTGTGTGCTCTTAAGGAAAATTGTACTTTACTGTGTGTGTACTTGTTAACCTTCCCAATGTGCACGTCCCTCACTGGTGCTATTGGTGAGGATTGAGGCTCCTTGATTACTGGGTCAGTGCACGGGCGCCACAACCACGACTTACTAATTTCAACCCAAATGTCGACCTTTGTCTCCCCTTGTTTTGCTGTGTATTTCTGTCTGCTACATCTTTATACAAATGCACAGGTAATCTCTTATTTTCCATTTTTCCTCTTCCTATAGTCACAAATTGTATGATACAAAGTTAACTTTAATCATCTGTTAACCCCTAATTATCTAAGCAAAAATGTATATGTAACCAAGGTGAAAATATTATATACAATCTGGAAAATGAAAATATACTGTATATTACCTATGTTTATGAATATTTGGAGCTTTTCTCCCCAGACTTCCATTGAATAAGGGTATCTATCCCAGTCGGGCTTTCTCAGTCAACAAAGATGAATCAATTAAATAATACAGATACAAGGTGAGATGTTCATTTTACTACAGATATGATATATGGACCTTGACAACATACATTGTGGTTTTCTACATAGAATAAAGGAAAAGCTAACCAGATCCCTATTAATCATATTAAACACATTGTGAGCATTGTGGACACATTCCTGATCTGTGCAAACAGGCTTTAAGGATACCATTTCACAAGGAAATGATTAATCTCTTACCAAAGCAAAGTTAAAACCATCAGCCTGGTTTCACTATAAAAATCATGAAGAACTTCATACTGCCATTTATCCAGAACAATAGAGGGAACCTTTTTTGATAGCTATACAACCATATTGGTTTACTAAGGGCAGAGTTTGCTTTCTGAATTTTATTGCATTCTTTATGGATGTACCAGCCACAATTAATTAAGGAATGACAGTGCATGTTGCTTATCTTGACCTAGTTAAGCCATTTCATGGTATTCTCCATAAAAAAAATAGTTCATGCATTCACTGTCATAAATACCAATAAATACACACTTCAGTGGATAAAACATTCATTAATTAACATGATGCAAGACAGAGCTGATTAAGTTGCCTTGTCCTGATGAAGGTTATTGATGATGTCCACAGCGTTCTATACTTGGAACACTTATTTTGGGCTATACTGACACATAACAGTAAGAAATGAGCTACAGATAACCAAATATGCTGATAGTTACCTGTAGCTCATTTATTACTAATAATAATGCACTACCCTTAGATTAGTAAATAATATTACTACTAATAATAATTTGTTTGTTTGTGTCTTTCGGCTTTTCCCGGTTAGGGGTCGCCACAGCGGAACTCCGGTCCGCTAATGATTGGCAGTAGATTTTTACATACTGGCTTGCCGGGCCTAATGCATAACCTTCAACAAAGGAACGCCCATTCACGCATGTCGCTACACAGAAGACGCTCTGAGAATCGAACGGGCAACATCTAACTGTGAGGCAACAACGCTACCACAGCACCACCACCGCAGTTACAACTACTACTAATAATTATTATTATTAAAATGCAACAATATTGTACATTGCTTAAACATTATAATCAAGCTATATGCACCCATCTAAGGTGGCTGGAGAGAGGGTTGTTAGCTTTGTTATTGCAATGACTTCTTGAAGATCTTATATAAGAGCAAATATGCCTACATACAACTGAACTATCTACTTCCAAGAGGGTCATTGTCTTGTTCATTCATATTTCTAAGCAGCATGACATTTTTAGGGTAGTGAAAAGGTTTCAAATAATTATCCAGGTCAGAATATGTCACCTGTATAATAAGGCATACTGGTGTATTTAACTATATATATATATATATATATATATATATATATATATATATATATATATATATATATGAAGTTATTAATCACATCAGGTACATTAGATACAGAAACATGCATACTTTGTAGAAATTTCTATATTCAAGTTTCCTTTCATAATGTAACAAATGTGTCAGCCTAAAAATATGGAAAAAAGATGTGACTTTACCACAGTCACACTACAAAATATGCATATGGCAGAAAAGCACTGAATTGTAGTATAAGCAATAATGTTTTGATTATATCCTTTTGCAGAATGTAATAAAGGAAATTGTTTCTCAGAGACGAACTAAGTATTCAAAGGTACTTTGACCTTATCATAAGAAAAAGCAATCCAACTATTTAGATGCATTCTGCTTATTGCAAAATATGCCTTCTTTCCTTTCCTGAATAAAAACAAAATATGATTAATTCATCAGCCTTACTATCATTGATATGCAAGTTTTTTTGCGCATGTCCAATAAATACAAGTAATATTATGGTGTGCTGTAGTAAGTTGGACTGAAGACTAACAGGTGAGTATTCTGAATGAGAGATAGTCTTCTTTGAGGACACCTTCATTGCCGAATTCCAAGTATAATAGTTTGGATGTTCAAGTTTATAAGTCTGAAGGTTTTCCTCTACATGTAACAACAACCAGAAAGAAATTTATTGTGGGAAATAACACCCCAGTAGCTTTGCCCAGCATAAAGTTTAAGCCTAGGAGAGAGATACTTGTACTCCTTGGCATTGTATTCCCATTACGAAGGATTTAACAGAAGATTGTAATAACTCGCTGTGGGACAATTGACACACAAGCAGAGACTATAGGACCATAATATTTGAATCAGAGTAATTTAAGTAATCCAATAACCTTGGATCAGACATTTGTAATTCCAGACGCTGTGCCATAGTTCAAAGAACAAATCTGTTTTGTTTTGTAAGACTTTGTTCAAGTAGGTCTTCCAGACTTCTTTAAGATATTTAAAATTTGTAAAGTAAAGATACCCATATTACAAATCTAAATTGCATCCTCTAGGCTGCTGTATTCAGAGTTTTGAGAAATGGATGCAGTACCTTAGCCTGCTGTTGTGTCAATACTGTACA
The DNA here is from genome assembly GCF_019279795.1 of Protopterus annectens. Lineage (NCBI taxonomy): Eukaryota > Metazoa > Chordata > Ceratodontiformes > Protopteridae > Protopterus > Protopterus annectens. The sequence goes on along the minus strand of NC_056741.1, from coordinate 1,798,158,031 downwards.
GAGATAATTGCCATGATAAAACAGAAATCAGGCTCATTAACAGAGAACACCATAGTTATTTTTGCCAAGAAACTATTAATTGGATTGACCTTGATCTGTTAGCTTTAACTAGTACCTTGCAATTAAAAGCAAAATATGGGAAGGTATACTCTAAGCACTACACATGGAAAGGAAATGCATCTGTCTTACAAACCCACTTCTGATGATCACACCACTTTGCCACCAATATGTGAGGCCCCACGCTGGGCCAGTAATCAAGCAGCCTGAATCCTCACCACTGACACTGGAGAGGGATGTGCACTTGGAATACAAATGGATACACTCAGTATTTCCAGATGCAGACCTCACTGCATCAAGCAGAATTTCCCTTAAGAGCACACAGGGCTCATACTCAGCCCGGGGTCTGGGTGTCTCTATCTCCCTCTCACCAGGTCTCCAGTAAGGCTCCCTACTGACACTGTGAAACCAGTGCTTTGTGTCCCTGCCCCATGTAGCTGACACACACTCTCTTTGAGATTTAATTTTCACACACACACACACACACACACACACACACACACACACACACACACACACACACGGGAAAGGCTGGCACAGATTACCCACTTTACCAGTCTACCAGCTTTGCCCAGACTATAAAGTAGATTCAGTGCCACCAGTCAGTTACTATAAGGCTCTTACAGGGTACCCAATTATGCTGAGTGAAGTTAATATTAATACAAATGGTAATGTTGACCAAACAGCAAGGCTTTCAGGAGTGGCCAGAGTTATCACCAAATAAATATGTGCAAATACTCTCAAAGCTTAAATATTTTCTAAAAAGGACCAGCCACAATGAAAAGTTTAAATAATTTAAAAATAAATAATAAAAGAACAAGAAAATACTAAATATATATTTACAGTAAAGCACAGAATTCAAATCACAGGAAATATTGAAAAGAACATTAAGTGACAGACTCATACAAGTAAAGAAAAACAATCTCCAAACTAGGCTTATTTTTCTTAAAGTAAGCTAACTGGTTAACCTGTGCTGTCTAAGTATCCTCTGATAAAACATATACATTTAATTCACTTACAATAGTACATGTACATTTCTTTTCAGCCCAGCAGGGTGCACTGTTGATTCATTTTAACACAGGCAAACCTCACAAATAAATTTTCAGCACAAGCATCTGTACAAATCAGTTTGATATACAAATGACATATAATTATTTACAAAATTCCAGCTAGCTGTACAGGCTCAAGTCATACATCTACTGCCTTACTTCTCCTGGCATGGCTGGCAGTACCTCCTTTCATCACACCTCTTATGAAGCACACAGAAACAAAACACCTTGCTGTGGTATGTAGTAAAATGGTTCACATTTAGGAGGCCCATATCTGTGCAGTGTGCCAAAATATATGTGGATTCACTTTCCACTCATAAGCCAAAATTGCTTTCCTCCTGAAACCATTTGCTTCCTGGATTTATAAACCTGAAATATGACGTAGTAGAAGTTAAAGGTGGTATTTTAAGGACCGGTTCCAAATTCAAATTGTTTTCAAAGCTTGTAAAATCTGATGTTTTCTTGTTTAAGTAGTGTTCTCCGTATCGCTTTGAAGGTGTTCTGGATGAAAGCTGTACCACAAACCTGTCAGGGGTCTGTATGCATGTTGCTGTGAAAAACCTTCTCCTTTTGAAGCTATTCTGAAACTATTCACTCGGCAATGATAGGCTATTTAAGTAGGTGTTTTGATCCTAATTATAATCTGAAAAACCTGTCACTAGGTGTTGAGTTTTGGAAGGTAGAAGTGAATTGATTCTTATGATTATGATTACGATCAAAAATTTGTTCTTCATTCAAATTCCCTCTTTAAGAAAATTGAATATTCAGCACATTAAATAAAATGAAAATTTAAGTTTCCACTGTTGCTCTTATAGTTCTTTAAGAGCAGTTGTTTGCAGAGAAAACTAGTCTTGATCTAAACGTAATTACATAAACTAAATAAACTATTTGTAAAACCTGTTTGTCTCTGCTTACAAATGTAATTATTTGCGTGTCACCAGAACATTGAACAAAATGAACCTTTTAACATTCTGTTTTAAATCTTGCTATTTTTTTTCATTTTTAAATGTCTTTGACATGGCAAATTTTGTGCATTAATGAGCTGTACTAAATGCAAACAGTAGTGTGCGGAGTCCTATTTTTTCCAGTGTAAGAATTAGATTCTATAGTCTGATGGCAATATTTTTTCTGAAAATAGCATCTTATAGTGATGTCACTCTAAAATAGAAGCTTTGATGAAAATATTTGTGAGACAATAGCATAATAACTCTTAAGATACTAGATGGGTATACATTTAGCCATCTTTATTCAGTAAGCTAAAATACTTGGTAAAACTGCCAAAGGAACAGCTTTCCTTCTCTAGTTAAATACTATTAGAAAGATAAACACAAGGTATACCTGATGACACTTCTAAAACTTTTATTTAACCAGTCTGTATTGGTCACTTTGTATCTGCCACCTTCATTCATTCATACATTCTCTGATGGCCTACTTAATCCTTTTCAAGTTTCTGGGAAAGTCACAACTGGCTTCAAGGCATTCAGATTAGTTCTGGATAGGGTGGCAAAAGCAAAAGAGATTTGTTGTTTGAAGTATATCACAGCATTCAGAGTCACTGCATTGCCTGATTCAATGTTATTAGACTATTTAAATGACTTCTTCTTTAGCAGGGTTTTGTTTTATAAGGAATTCAGCAGTAATATAGGAACCCAAACAGATGCTGCAAAGGTGGGCCCAGCTTAAAGAGAACAATGCAGAATAGCCATGCTCATACACCATTTTGGGTCCCTAGATTTGACTGACATCAGGGGAGACCAGGTGATGACTAAGGCCTTTTCTTTTGGCAGCACCAAAGAAAACTACAATATGCAGGGTCCAAATTAAATGCAGCAACAATAACCTAACATAATGAATCACTGCTGAAGTGTTAGACTCATCCCTCTTTGAAACCACTGAATGTGACTTAACTCAGGGGATACAAGTGGAGGTAAAGCTCATATGGGTGGGTTTAAATTCTTTTGTGCCTTTGTTGCTTTCTTTTTTTTTTGCCAGCTACATGGACGTCAGATACCCAACTCCCCCAGACATCATTCTCTCTCTCTCTCTCTCTCTCTCTCTCTCTCTCCATGAACATCATGCGGTGGGGGGGGGGGGGGGTAACCGAAATGTGTTGCTTTGATAGTTGGATCTTGTCCCTCTGTACATAAAGATCTCTTAGCTAGCAGGCCATAAATGCCCCTGAGACTGCAAGAGAGGAGCAGAAAATTCATTGCTATTATACAGTGATCAGCTTGTCTACAAAAGAAATCTCCCACTGATGTGCAGGACTGGTGTCATCTAGCTAAGTGAGCAATGGAGCCATAAAGGAAATGCCTTCACTTAAAAATTGACATATCCCTCTTCGACTGCCCACCTACTGCAGCAGGTGCTCTCTTCGTGGCCCCGGTATTATCACCAGGGCTCATGAAATGGTCATGCACCCAGCACATCTCCAACAGAGCTGATGTTTCTTTGTAATTTCATGTTTGCTGATCTTCACCACTTTATAGGTTCATATGTAAGTACTAGGCTAGCTGCTCTTGCAGACCAGCTTAAGTCTAGCCAGTCTCCCTTTTTTGTGCTTGAACTAACATATCCTATTTGTTTATAGATTTGCCTTATCCATCTCATGGTTGATAATTATACTTTACCCCTTATTAGAATAACTGGAATCATGCCATAGATAATTTGATGGGACACATGCATGGGATAAAGTATTTAGGAGCTGTCTCCGTCTATTCCATAACAGCAGTATTCTCCATGAAATGTACTTGTCCCTCCAAACTGTTCTGTTGGTATATTAGAAGAGGTTTAGCTCACTAAAGTGCATATTTCGAAATGCCATTGGACTTGCTGATGTGCAGTAAATCCCTCAGTAATGGGTCAGATGATGTCTTGTATGCTAAACACAGTTCATCTCTAGCAGAATGTAGGATACCAAGAGTAGTGACAGGGCCTTAAGTCGGTCCATGCAAGACACGTTGTTTAGGCCTTGTATCCTTTTTGTAAGGTATCTCTATAAGCATTCTAGTTGTTGCATGTGTCTGGATGGATAAATGCCAAAGGGGGTATTATATTCAATGACTGGCCTAATGAGGGCTGAGTAAAGGGGGACAATGACATCCCTAGATCTAGACATAATCCCTTTGTTTATCAGCTGTGCAATATAGAAGGACTTTCTTGCAACAATGTACACTTGTTGGTCAAAAGATAGGTCACTGTCCACATAAGTTCCCAAATCCCAATCAACTGGCTCATCTCTTAGGGGCAAATGTCAATGTGGTAGTTGCCTTGGGTAGATGACTTCCCAAAGGAGACAATAATGCCTTTTTTGTATTTATTTTCAGTCTATGATTTTGGCACCAGTTATTTATTTGGGACAAACCATCTTGCAGGATAGCTAAGTAATTTTGGGATTCAATGAGTGCTCCTAGTTTGCAGTCATCTGCATACTTAGTCAGCCAGACCCCTTTAGTATTGGCTTTTACTTCAGAAAAGTATATATCAAACAGGAGAGGTCCCAGCACAGAACCCTATGAGACTCCACTGGTGGCTGGTCTCTTTGTGGAGTTAACTTCTTCTGTTTTGATTATCTGCATTCTGTTTGTGAGCCAGCTGGCAATCCAGCAGATGACATACAGGTTTATTCCCAATTTATTTAGCTTTTCTACTATGCCTGAGTGGGCAATTGTGTCAAAAGCTTTGGCCACGCTGAGACATGCGGTGTACCATTTTGCCTTCATCCATCACTTTGGTGACCCTTTCAAAAACAATCCAATAGTTTGAGTAAGCATGACCTGCCTTTGATGAATCCAAACTGAGAAAGGTCCAGTGTTTGGAGGTTCCCTATGTCCTGACAGATTAGATCCGTGATAAGTCTTTTCATGACTTTGCATGTGAGGCTGGTCAGACGTATAGATCTGTAATTGCCTGAGTCAGTGGAGGTTCCCCCTTATGCAGGGGAATGACTGTAGCTGTTCTCCATTTACTTGGTACAAAACATGCATGGACGCTGAGACTGAGCAGTGTTGTTAGAGGTGTGGCTAAATCAAGTTTCATACTGTTTAAGATGCATCCAGGGATATTATCAGAACCCACTGATGCAGTATTTTTAGCTTTTGCTAACACCATTAGGACTTGGTCTTGTGTGATAGCTAGAGGTGAGCCAGTTTCAGATATATCTTGAGGGATACACAGAGGGGAGAGAGGGGTAAAGTTAGAGCTACATTTATTTGGGCAGTATGTTTGCTATATCTTCAGCCTCAGTGTAGGTAACATCATTCACAATCAGCTCAGCACATTGCTGCATTGTGTTTTTGACATTAAGAACATAACTAAAAAATGCCTTGTGATCATCTTTGGCTTGGGGAGCTATTTTAGTCTCATACTTGGCTTTGGTATATTTTATTAAGCTCCTGACTTGTCTGTTTATTTCATTGATAAGGCCTCTAACACTCTGGGAATTACTCTTCTTACTTTTGGTCATTCTTTTCATTTTATTACAAAGCTTGTTGATATCATGGTTCCACTGTGTGGATTTGTTTCTGAGGTTTATCCTGCACTTGTCCCTTTGGGGTACAGATACAGCTATGCAGCTGTTTACATGTTAGTATAGTGTGTCTGTGCACATTTCTGCATGTTCAGTGCAGTTAATTGGATTTGGTGGGGATTTGAAGCTTGCCAATGTAGCACTTAGGAGACGGTAGTTTGTCTTAAGGAAATGTCTAAAGGTACCTTGAGTGAAAGGGATCTCTGGTTTCAGTTTTATTTCGAAGGAGACTACTTTATGGTCATATCTATCAAGTGATGAAGATATGCGAGGGATGCTGCAAGATGCCCCCATATTAGTAAGGACAAGATCTAAGATGTTATTCCCCGAGTGGGTACTCTCACTAATTGTTCCAGGGCATTTGTATTCACAAAATCCAGGAATCTCTGTGCTTCTTCACTAGTGGTGGTGTAGGTTTGGATAGTTTAGATCACCTAGAAAAATGGTACTGGGTTTAATACTGAGTGATTCTAGTTCCTATAGATAGGTGCAGTGGCTTTCTTTTGTCATAGAGGGAGTTCTACAACTAGTTAATATAAGGTACAGGACCATACATATCAACCTTTTAGTGCAAGAAATCTAGACAGAACCAAAAATGATGAGGGGACAAAGGCCCCAAAATGGGGACAAATTTTAAATATTGTTCTTAACTTAGAAAGCTACTAGAATAAAAAGGCTTTATGTTACTGTCACTCATCTTGTGTATCTGTTTAAGGCAATGAGGCTTGGGTGTTTAAGTAGTTTATTACACACAAACACATCAGGATGGATGGAAAGAACATTAAGCTTAAATGAACTAACTGACTGACTGCTACACCCATACATGCTTTCACTCTGGCTGCTCACTCAAAATGGCACTCTTCCTTGCACGTGCTCAGTAATTATATGCACGTGCCCACTAACTGGTATGCTTCTTAAAACTACATTACACACACTGATCTACATCCTCCCTCTTTATTAAGCTGTCTCACATTGACAATGACATTTGAATAGGCATGCAAATTATACAGGCAATAATAAACAAAACAACATTCAAGTCCAGGTTGCCATGTATCTGGAACCAGGTCTGGAAATGCAAACTGATCTTGTAATGTAATAGTTAGGACTGGGATTAGCAACAGGTACAGTCACTGTGGAATGTTCTGTTTCAGGACTTTCAGGGATACTCTCAGGAATAGGGATTGCTGATGGAATGTTCTCTGGAACAGGAGCATTGAACAAGTCACTCTGAGAATTAGAGTCTTTATTACAGGCAAAATGCTGTAACACTGGCTCAGACCCCGGTAGTAAATGCTTCCGATTCCACCTAAATTCCATTCCCAGTGATTCCATGATGTACAATCTTGGTTCTTGACACAAACGTTTCACAAGTCCAATCCGATCAAAACTTTTTGTTGTCTGCATCCTCACTAACTCCCCTTCTTTTAATGGATTGAGAGGTTTGCTGGTCTTATCACAGTGCAGGAGTTGGTCTTTCACTGCTTTGTTGTTTTTAGTACATGAAACCAATAAATTGCTACTGATTGGTAATGTGGTTCTGGTTTCTCTCGACATAAGTCTTGGGGCAGATGAACCAAGTTGATTATTGCGAGGAATGTTTCTGAGATTAAGCAAGTTTAGAAAAACATAGGTATTGTGATGTTTGGACTACTCATAATATGAACAAAGTCCCGCGTTTCAGCAAATCTTTTGAACTGCTGACTTGTAAACTTTGCACCATTGTCAGAAATGACTGTGCAGACTACTATGGACAGAAAAATGTCTCTTCAACTTAGTGATGACAGTATTGGACATCAGCTTAGGAAGCAGGTCAATCTCAAACCAATTTGAATAAGAGTTTACTAACACCAAATAATGCTGACTATTCCACTCAAAGATATCTGTAGCCACTGTTGATCAAGATAGTTCAGGAATCTGGCTTAACTGAAGTGGTTCTTTTTGTTGATGCGGCTTTGTACTATTACATACAGAACAAGAAGAAATCTCCTTCTCAATATCTCTTGACATAGAAGGACAAAATACCAGATCACTTGCCCTCCTTTTGGAAGAATCAGTTCCTGGGTGGCTATGATTCAAGATTTTAATGTACTCTTGTTGCAAGAATTTTGGAACAATCATTTTAGGACCTTTCATGTTGATACCATTGTCTGACAAAATGTCATCTCTGTAAAGAAAATACTGGTGCACATCTACTGGCAAACAAGATTGCTTTACATGCCATCCTTGACTGATAAGGAGGATGAGCTTCTGGAGAAATGGATCTGAAGCTGTGTGAGTTCTAAGTTCATCAAGATGAGTGGAAGAAAATTTTCTCACTTCCATGACTTCAACATCAGGTTGCTCATTCTCATGCTGTTCAGTGGTTTTCCTCAGTGATCGGGATGTATCAGCAAGATAAAGAAGTTTGCCTTTTGTGTAAACAAGACTGAAATTGTACTTTTGCAATTTGAGCATCATGCGTTGAAATCTCACAGGAGCAGTGTGCATTGGTTTTCTCAAAATAGTGACTAAAGGTTGGTGCTCAGTTTCTATTTGGATAGGTCAGCCATAAAAGTAATCATGGAACTTAGAACATGGAAACACAATTGCCAAGAGTTCTTTCTCAACCTGGGCATACTGCATCTCGGTTTGGGTAAAAGTTCTCAATGCATAGGCTACTGGTCTACCCTCTTGAAGAATGACTGCACCAAGACCAAACATAGAAGCATCACAGGAAACAGCAACGGGTTTGAGAACATCATAGTATCTTAAAGTAGGTGGAATGGCAATCTTCTGTCTCAGGACATCAAATACTCTTTGGTGTTGTTCTGACCAGGACCAAATTACGTCTTTGCGTGTCAGTTCTCTTAACGGTGCTGAAAGTTGACTCATATCTATGAACTTGGCTAAATAGTTGACTATACCAAGAAAACGTTGTAGGGCTTGAACATTGTCTGGAGCTGGCATCTCAAGAATAGCTGTTTGCTTGGAAGGATCTGGTGATAAGCCTGAACTAGTAAACAAATGACCCATATAAGTAACTTCTCTTAGCCTGAACTTACATTTTTGAGGACTCAGCTTAAGATTCACTTTACAAGCTCTTTACAGAATTTTCTTGAGGTTTCTATTATGTTCGACTTCACCATTTCCTCCAACTAGAAAATTATCTACTATAATAGCACATGGATAGCCATAAAAATGTGTTCCACCAGACGTTGAAAGACTTCACTGGCAGAATTGATTCCAAATGACATTTTCATAAATCTGTACCTTCTGAATGGTGTACTGAATGTGGTTAGCAATGAAGATTTTCAATCAAGCAAAATCTGCCAAAATGAACTTTTTGCATCTAAGACAGAAAAAAACAGTGACATTTGGCATGAGAGTAGCAAGTTCCTCATCTGTATTCATAGGATGATGGGCTCTTTTTAGTATTTTATTCAAATATCATGGATCAATACATATTCTGATATCATCTGAGCTTTTCTCATGAGCTACTACCATGGAGGATACCCATTAAGTTGGTTCTTCTACAGGACAAATTACTCCTAGCTGCACCATTCTGTCTAGCTCAGCTTTGACTCTGTTCTACATAGCTACTGGAACTGCCTGTGCTGATCTGATAACTGGGCTTACCTCATGGTCTAACTTCATGGAGTACAGAACTGGGAGTTTGCCTAATTTGTCTCCAAAAAATATCAGCATGCACAGAAAAAATAGTTTGGACGAAATTTGAGCTGTTCTCATTTAAGCTTACATGGTGAACTTACTTATTAAATGAAAGCAATCCCATATTCAAACTGTCTCTGAGGCCTAACAATGACTGCACGTGTCTCTTGACGATGTAGAACTGCAGTCATAGTTGTTCCCAGCAGAATGACATGAGAACAATACTGAGCCTTTGGTCTGAATTTCTTTACCACCATAAGCAACAAGCTTTGTACACTTTGCCTTATGCACCAACCAAAGTACCAAGGAGCCTCTCTGAGACCAGCGTACATCCTCCTAGGGACGAAGAGACTGCAGATGAAAACTCAGGAAATAAAGACACACAAGGTGGGAAAATCCAAATGTTATGTAACTGCTAAAGAAACCCTCTCTGAAAAAAATACCAGAAGTGCAAAATAAATGGCAAATCATAAAAGAAACTTACACCATCTGTAAAGGTTTGTTTACATTTTTTTCTGTGGTGGAGCAGTGATTCAAATGAACCAATTTTAGGCTCAGCTCAGAAGTGTACATTCAGACTGAATGTTAAAGAACAATGCATTTACAGTGCATTACCAGAATTAGTACATGACAGAGCAGAATTGTGAGCAATTATTATATCATGGTAAAGATCTAGGTACAGTTTTAGACAACAAACTTTGACCTGTATATTTATTTGTCCATATATCTTTTGTAATTTTTGATTGACAGGATGTGATGTCATGTAATTTTATGTATATAAATGACTGTTTCCCTTTTGTTTACATCTGATGAAGTTTATCTAATCAGCATAAACGAAAGCGCTAATCTAAAAAAAAAATCTAAAAAGTTTTTGGTGTCCTTTGTCGTGGTGTTTTAATTGAGTTTATTTTTGACCTGTTTGTGTTTTACCAAAAAAATTAAAAGAAGCATATTCTGTAGCTGTTCTACTTCTAAAGGGCATATCTACTCACTCCAGAGATCATAGCCAACTTTATACATCATGAATGGCTCTGACCCATTACTGAATATGGTCGTGTGTTCTGTAGCTTTCAAACAAGCTACGTAAAGAAGTTTGAAAGGACACAATATATCAGAAAAGTGATAAGGCTTGGAAGCTTTGAACATTCAGAAAGGCTTCAAGGACTATTTTATGTTATGCCTGGAACATTCCCTGGGGAGGGAAACAGTGAATCTGGCAGCATAATACTAAAACTAATATTAGTAACTGAAATAAGAACTAAATGCTTCAGTCACTGCATTCCAAGGCTATGAAAAAAAAAGATTACATTTACAATGAGTGGAACTCAGTCATTAGCTTTCTTCAGAGATATTAATGATACATATATGGAAAAAATGCAAAAATATCAACATGGGCTTACACACTTAAGCTATAAGGCTGTAAACTTGATAGTTGAACTTGGCTTATAAACTGTCTTTTAGTCTGACATGCGGTTGTCTACATGTTTATTTACCAACATTTAGAGAAGAAGGACATTTCCTGGTTCCAGTGAGTCAATGAAGGATAATGCCATTCTCTTCTATCCACTGCACACCACCAGTAAAAGTTTAAGCTATGAGTGTGTACCTGATACTATATGCAAACTCATAGCTGGAGTCTCAGGTTAGTTGTGGGGTGCTTTAAGGGAGAACAGGAATGTGTTTATTGTTCAATATGATGTTTTCACATTTGTGATCATTTTAATAACTTAGTAAATTATATACATAATAAATACAGTTATACAAAAAGAATTATATTTTTTCACAATGTACTGCAGTAGCTGGAAAGTTGGCAATATTGCCAGAATATTCAATGCGTCACAAGAGAGCAGGTTGCCATGCAGATGAATGCAGAAATGTGATGGCTACCGACTGTGTGTGGAAATGGGGGTTCAGTTGAGGGGAAGTCTAATTTGACATCAGATAAGTTTAAATTAGTTTTAAATGGTACAAGGAAGAACCCCACAAAATGAGGTACAAGATATAAAGTCCCCACATTAAAATATCTGAATACATCGCAGTGAGTATTGTTGACGTCAGTGATTTATATCAGCAAATACCTTCTCTGTTTTGCCACATAAAACCAGAGAATGCATCACTTAATTGCCCAGACTGAAAAACTTTAAAAAATTAAAGTTATCCCAACCAGCACAAGTGGGGGTAAACAAATCAGATGCATTTTACAAAGCTAAATGGTTGTGAGAAGTCTTTCAGTATAGAGATGAAGCAAAGATGTAAGCTTTCCACAGAAAAGTATGAGTACATTCTGGACTTACGTCTCTCCAAATAGGCCATGGTAATACCCAAAGTAGATGACTGCATGGTCATTAAGGGCATCATCACTCACCCCATTTCCTACAGCAAACCCCTGTAATGAGGAAATGGAAAACATAGCATTAATATACAGTGCAGCTATCCTGCAATGTGGAAAGTAATGCACTTCCTTGTTGTACTGCATTGCCTCCACAATGTCCAACATTATAACATAGGAACTCAGAAACAAAATTAGACAAGCAGTGATGGAGACCATAAAATGCGTAGCTCTACGCAACTTTAAAAAGACACACTTAAAAACTCTTGTCGCTCTTTTCAAGCACTTAATAGTACTCACCTTCCAAATTGATCAGAATGCTATATGATAAACCTAGTATATTTTTAAACACCTTTATTAAATTATCATTTAAGACAATGGCACACATACATTAATAGAAAAGCAAGCAAACCAAGACTGTGTAGTTGCGCACAAAATTAAACACACTTGCTACCCTCAGATCCTTATCGCTATTTTCCTTCCACAACTCTGTGGAGACATATACCCAAATCCTGGACTACTCAATCATCACTTCACTCTATCACCAAATAATTAAAAAAGATCATCTCAACCTCTATAACCTCATGTCTCAAGCTCTTTTATCTAAATAGTCATAGTGTCAATAATAATGTACCATTACTAAAAAGCTTTGGTCTCCTCACATAAACCAGAACTTTTACCCCTTAATGAAACCAGGTTAAAACCCTCCATTAAAGATGAAGAATTTGTTCTACAGGGCTACAATAATATGTATGAGTAATTAAACAAAAAAAGGTAGTGGTGTAGCTATTATTTATGCTAACAACTCTACATCTACCCTCATAAAGCAAATCTGACAAATCTGAAATTTTGTTTGCCTTACTAAAATTTAGTGCAAAGAAGTCACTTTGTGTAATTGCAGTCTGTATCCTAACAAATACCAACTCCACCATAACAGAAGATATACCATCATGGACCACAAATAGTATCACTCAATAAAATATCATACCTAGTGATTTTAACAATAATCCGACAACTCAAAATGAAGGACCTGACAACATCAATCTATATAACTTTAATCTATTGATTAATCCTCCACCAGATTCAGTAAAAAGACTAACAAGAATACAGTCCTTGACTGGATAACATCTCAGCTATAGGCTCACTTTCAGACTCCCTAGTGATCATAATCCAACATATGTTACTGGACAATGCACAAAAAGTTATAAAAACATTGTATACAATCAAGTTCAAAACTTTACAAATCTCAATTTAACCTCTTTTACTGCTACACTTAGACAAATCAGCTTGTCTTCCCTAAAAACCTTACCTCTAGATGAAGTGAGGTGGTTAAAAAAATAATATTTTACTTTCTATCAGTTTTCAGTAGAGACTCCACAAAGAAAAATGTATCAGATTTAATTCAACCCTTTGACTTACTAGAAACAGCAAACAGGTAATGCAAGAAACAGATACAATTTGGAAGCAATGGTATAAAGTTAAAACTGAAACCTCCATCCAGACACACAGACAGCTGAGAAATCTCTCCAAGAAACTCACCAAACTGATGAAAAAACTTTTGTCACCCATTTCAAAAATAAACTTTCTAATCCAAAGGGTTGTAGGGCAGCCATAAACAAACTACTGAAACCTGAAAAAACTACACAGCCAAATGCCCTACCAAATGAAACAAACAGAAACATCACTCAACATTTCAACTCCCACTTCATCCAACTAACATCTGCAGCAGTAAAGAAGCTAGCTGACAATCTATTAGATACCCTTCACTTCATTCAGAAGAGTACCTCAGCATTTTCTCTACAACCATTTCCAACTAAAATATTACAAAAACTGCTATCACAACTTAAACCAACAACATTAGGAGTGACCAATTTCCTGCTGAATACTTAAAAGGTGCGGCAGATGCCATTACCCCATATCAATTCTAATCAACAGGTCCATATTAAAAGTATATGTTCTCAAACTATGGGAAAAAAAACCCATAAATTATCCCACTAAATAAAGAAGGAATATCAGTGTAATTATCCAACTATTGATAAACATACTCTCTCTCTCCCTCCCTAATCAAAAATCCTAGAAAATGTGTATATTGCCAGCTGCTAAAATATCTCCTAGATAACAATCTACTCTCTCCCACCCAAAATGTTTTTTGCCGTATGCAAAACACCAGTAAAACTCTTCTCTCCATTCACAACACAATGAATCAACTTAGGGATGAAGGTAAACTATTGTCTTCCACATTCCTGTATATATGAAAAGCATTCAGTTCAGTCTTCCATACTTAACTACTACATACATTCAGTCTCTCCACCTCTACCCTAACATGGTTTAAAAACAATCTCTTAGATAGGACATGATGTGTCAAATGGCAAACATTCTACTTTCCCTACCTACCCATAACCATTGCTGTCCCTTGGGTACAATCCTAGGTCCTCTCCTCTTCAATATTTTTTATAAACAACTTTCATACTGCAGTGGACCAAGTCTCTCTGGTTCCGTATGCAGACAACTCCACTTCAATTTGCTCAATTCCAAGTATGCCATCATTATAAGCTATTATACAAGAATCCTACTCCACTATTGAATCTTTTTGAACCAATCTAACCTCCTAAACCCAAGCAAAATAAAAATTCAATTTTTCATCCAAAAACAATACTCATCACAAAAATACCTTTTCTATATCATCTTCACAAAACACTAGACTTGTCGTTGTCACACACACCAAATTATTTGGTGTCACCACAGATGATAATCTAAAATCTGACTGACACATCCAAAATATTATCAACAAACCCATATAAACCTTACTCTCCTTTACAAAGCATATCCCTACCTCACCTTGCAATCTAGAAAGATCACTGCTCTCTCATATATATTGCCAACTCTCTCCTATGCATTTCCCCTACTAACAAATGTCAACCACTTCCTTTAAATAAAACTGGAAGAGTGTTATAATCAATTAGTAAAATTTGCAACCCACCTCCAAAGTAAGACCCATCATTGCCTAGCACTCAAGCAAATAAACTGGTTGGAATACACCATCTATCAAAAATTCAATCAACTTAAATTGACCCAATGTATAGTTCATCATTCAAACAAATGTCGAGCACTGAAGACAGTAATGCTGTGGTACTCATCTAGATCTCTTGGGTCTAAGGAAGCATATCTTTCCCAAGTCCACATACCAAGGAATAAACTCAGTGAAGCAATGTATTCCTCATATGTATCCAAATGTTGAAATACTCTCCCACAAGACGTAAGATGAGTCATAAATCCAAAATACTTCAAAGCAAATCTTAGGTCCCACTTCTTGGATTCCAAACTATGCTCCCGGCACTCTTCTTCTGGCTAAACGTTGCTACACCCTATTCATCTGTCCTCTATCTGTAGAGCCCTTTTGGTCATGAATAATTTAAGCTTGAAACTCTTGCCAAGCAATCTGATATCTAGTAGGAATGTCTTACACATTCTGTTTCACCTGTTAACATAAGTTCTTATAAGTTCTTAGCATTTTCACTGCTACTGTAAAACTGAAATCCAACTGTGCTACAGTAAAACTGAAAATAACTGTGGAATATAATGATTTTCAGGATCTATCTCTTCTCTTTTTTATTTATACACCAATTTTTTGCATTTCGTAAGTGTTAGTTAACATTTGCTGTTTTGCTTGCATTGTATTGTGCTGTTTTGCCTTGTATTGTATTTTATGATGTAGTGTATCATCTGTTAACTGTGGAGCTTTTCATCCTGGGCAACCATTCAAAAGGGACTTGTCATGGCCCAGTCAGACTTTCCCAGCAAACAAATGCTAATAAATAAAATGAATAAAATAAAATACATATTAACATTTTTATATCATATACTATATATTAGATATATGTTTTCTTTCTTTTTAACAATTATTCACTCCAGCATTACATAAAATTGCTTAATTTCTGCCTTTCCTTAATCATCACTCCTGGTCCAGTACATTATTCTGCACATATTATCCCCACTCCTATATCCTTTGCTCCTTCCCTCTTCTAAAGATCCCACCTCAGGTTCTTTTATCTTCTTTACAATATTCAGTACTTCAGTTACAGTTGGCTTAGACTTTGATTTCCATTTCTAGTAATTACTTTTTTGGTAGCCAATAGCAATAAACTCAGTAAGACCTTTCTATGTCTAGGCATTTCAAATTCTGTGTCTTACCTCAAAAAAATAATTTCCTTAGTTACAGCCATTTGCACCCCCAACATTTCTGACAGAATACTCTGTAGGGAATCTACAAAATCTGCCACCTTGTTACGATCCCAAAAAATATGTTCCCAGTTATCTTCACACCTCTGGCATTTGCTATTTAGCCGAGGAAAAAATCTCTGTAATAGTGCTGTCTGTATAACATTATGCATGCAAACACCTCTAAGCAAAAAATCTAAACCTTCTGGACATTGTCACTTACTTGGTAACCATAAAGATGTCCTCTCATTGTTGCTTTGTAAATTGCCTTTCCAGACTCTCTTCCCAATCTTTTCTGATCTTCACTGATTGATTTTTATAGTTGTCATGCAGTATTTTATTTGATTTTCTAATTATCCCTTTTAAGAGTAACATCTGTTCCACATTTAACTGAAAATTCTACTAGAGTTAGTATTTCACTTATCACTCCCCTATTCATTTCTCTTTGTCTGCACTGTGTTATCAATCCCTGGAACAGTTGGTAGCCTCTAACCTGCAGTCCAAACATCTGCTTGGCCTTAACTAAAACCGAGAACGGCTGCTGAAAGAAGCAAGGAAACTCATGAAAAAGTGTTTTATTGAGCACTTTCGTCTGACTATAATGATAGACTTCTTTAGAATAAAATCACAAGCTAGCCAGACCATTTATATAATAATCTAATGAAATTCATGGTCCCTAATTAACCAATAAAAATCAGCCAAATGGAAAAAATCAGCCAAGAAATGAGCATAAAAACCTTTACTTAACACTTTCATCGAAAGACTTCCTCAGAATACATCTGTACAAACTTTTCCATTTTTAACTTGGAAAAGTTTGTACAGATGTATTCTGAAGAAGTCTTTCGACGAAAGCATTAAGTAAAGGTTTTTGCACTCATTTCTTGGCTGGTTTTCTCTGGTTTTCCAGTGTTTGGTTTGCAGTTTTTTGTTCACTGGTGGTCGTCTTTCCCAAATGGAAAACATGTCTAATAGTTAAAAGCTCAAATTCCACCCTCATCCAAAACATCTGAAAATAAAAAAAACCACACAAAATGTCCACTGAACATTAAAAGATGTAGATCTTAATGCATCATTGTAAGAAAAGTCACCTGTTAAACTATGCACTTGTCAAACTTCATAAGAATGTAATCGCAAAACACTGTTTATAGATAAATGCTCATTTAAGCCAGGTGGCACACAGGCATTGAATTCAATCTGCCATAATAGTTCTTTATATTCCACCCTATTGATCCACAGGCCTTCTTTTGGGTCCTTTTCAATTCCTTCAACAACACTAAAATAAAAATTGTGAGAAGGGAACTTTTCAATATGTTTAAACCGGGCATTTCTTTCTATTTTTGTTTCTGAGATCTAAGCTAGGCTCATAAATCCTCTCCTTTAGCTTTCTCTGGGTCATACCTATATAGAATGCCTCACAGTGCTTACACCGAGCCACATATATCACACCTATAGAGTTAAAATTAAAATAACCATTGGGCTTGATCATGCAGTTCTTTACCATTACACTTACTTTCACTGTCACTTACAAAATTAAACATTTTGCAGCAACCGCATTTATAGGTGCCCACTGGTCTCTGACTCCTAACACTTGTATACTGATCATTTTCAAAGTAATGTTTGAAAGTTTTTGCTCTCTTCAATACTATGTGCGGACTGGCACCTATTATATCCATGACCCCTTCAAAGCAAGAAAAGATATGCCAATTTTGCAGTTGATTAATAGTGGACTTTGTAGAGGTGGGAATAACTTCAACACCTCACAGCACAGCTCTATCCTGCCAGGACAGAGGAATCCCAACCTTTCTGCCAACTCTGTTCATACAGAAACTTCCTTTGGGAAATCCAATATTAATAAAGCTCCTACCATTGTGAATTGGTTTGGTCAACCTATGAATTTTTCAAGTTGACCAGGTAAGAGAATACGGCACTTTAAAACAGTCACTGAGTGAATTTGAAAACAAATTGCTCAAATGTAGAAAGTTGCAAATAGAGAATGCATACTCTCTGGAATGTATCAAATTAAAAAGGCTGCCAAAAGGGTTAAGGGGCTGGAAGTTTTCAAATGAAGTAAATAATAACCCAGTTCTGTATAAGGAATTAACTGATTTACTCAGTCAATTTGGCTATGAACTTGTGGAGACTTTGATGAAACACAATCAAAAAATCATTCATGGTTTATTTGCAGAAATGGTGGTACTTGAATGTGTGATAACTAGTGATTTATTGTTTGAAAATTATCAGCGTGATTACAATTTTTTTTTTTTCAGAGGTGGATAAGATAGCATCTAGTATTAAAGCTAGAAAACAGAAGAAATTTGAAAGGAATAGGGTCAAATACTCCATGGGTCAAGCCAATCCCAGACCTGGTTTTGCCTACAATAGACACATGGGTGAGCATATGGGTGAATATTTGGTTTCTGAGCCTATGAGGGATATGAGAAACCCACCAGCTCCTCCTACTACAGTCCCTTTAGAGGTGAACCCATTGAGGAGATCCGAGAGGCTAGTGAACCGTGGAACCACATATGCAGCCAATCAGAGTTGACTCAGGCAGAGTTTGAACCAACAACATTGGCAGCAGAAGGAAAGGCAGAACCAGAGAAAGAGGAGAAATTAATATTTCCTGTGTGTGCTACAGACGTTCTGTTGTTTGAAGAAGAATCTTATCCATCCATTACCACCAATGATAAAGGTGACTTTAAATTGTACAACTATTCTGACAGTAGGTTTTCTAAGGAATTTGATGAATTATTAAGCAAAGGTTTGAACTTTGTGCCTACCACTTGTTCACGCATCACAGAGTTAATTGAGATTTAAAGACATTTGTACGGAAACTGAACTTGAGACTTATTTTTAAAAATGATGTTACTGATTATACTCCAAACGCTCTTATTAGGAGAAGCTTGTTTAGTTATTTTTGAAAAATTGTGTGAATTTGATTTTAGAGGTATGTTATCTTGGCAAAGTGATTCCAAAATGAGTAACCTAACACATTCTGAGCCTACTTTGTTAAAACTGTTGGTTCAAAACAGAAGTTTGCGTATAATGAAGGCTGATAAGGGTGAGGGAATTATTATTATGAACAAAACAGACTATGTCAATAGAATGTATTTGCACTTGTCTGATAATAGTTTTTACGAAGAATCTTCATTTAGCAGAGTTCACATTTCATATAGAAAGATTGGTCTTATGATCAAAGATCTTTTTGACCAGGGGCAGATTTCATACGAGGTTTCCAATTTTCTGAATTCTAAATTTTCAATGGTGCCATCAATATTCGGTGTACCTAAGATCCACAAAGATTTAAATGATGCCCCCCCCTTTGAGGTCCATAGTAAATGTGGGCAAATCAAAGATTCATCCCTTATCTAGGTTCGTTGATGTAACCTTAAAGAAGTTTATGAAAATATTTAAACATCTGTGTATAGATTCCAAGGATTTTGTGACCGAATTAAATTAAGTGGCTTTCAGTGAGGCTATAGTATTTCTAACCATGGATGTTGTGAATCTATTTAATGTAATCCCACATGACACTGGACTTGAATGGTTTCATGATTTTTTTTAGACCTCCAGTGTTTTAAAAACGAGGAGATGAATATGTTGTGTCAGTTTATGGAAACCATTCTTAAAAACAATTATGTTTATTTTGATGGGCAATATTTTTTACAAAAACAGGTATGGCAATGGGGGCAGCATGTGACCCCATTTTTGCCAACATTATTGTGCTTCAATGGGAAAAACAATATATTTTTTCATTTGATCCCAAACCCTGGATATTCTATGTCAGGTTTTTGCATGACATATTTATTTTATGCAACAACACTGACATAGTGGATTTTATTGCCCATCTTAACAACACATCATCCGTCTTCAAGTTCACTTATAATTATAATGAATCTAAAATTTATTACCTGGATGTAGAGATTGTTAAAGATTATGTGAATAAGTGGTTTGTGAGCAATATCTACAGGAAGCCTACTTATTCTAACAGTTTACTGCATTATACCAGTCTACACCATGGGGATCAAAAAAGGGGGATAGTGAAGGGACAGTTTGTCCGCCTCACTAGAATGGTTTCTGACAACGATGAGTTGTCAAAGCAATGTAACATCTTGAAAGAAATGTTATACTCTAGAGGATACCCTAAACATTGGTAGAGAAGGTAAGGGATGAAGTGTGGGCCAAAAAGCAGCAGGGAATATATATGCCCCTTTTGGGAAAAAGAGATGGTCCTGTTGATGTACATTCGATGCTTTTCCCAGGAACTAAGAATTACACACACTCTTTTGTGGCTAAGTTCAGTGTGGTTCATAAGGCTATTTATGATATCTTAAACAAGAATTGGCATATCTTTTCTTGCAGAAAGTATCGTAAGAACTAAGCCAACATGGGACTGGAGAAAGGAGATTCTGCCAATAGGGATAACTGCAATTAGGGATATACACAATAGGCAAGAAGGGGCTGGAATTTATTGGAGAAAACTGGCAAAGGAACCAAGGTATTGGGAGAAAATTACTACAGAGAGATAGATGATAGAATGGGAAGATGCCAAGAATTTATTTGTACTACAGGTAAGAGATTACCTTCCCTATCAAGGATCGATATCAGAGTATAGGCAAAGAGAAAGAAATAAGGGGGGGTCCTAAACAAAAGACCAGCACTGATGTTAAAAAAGGAATAATTAGCAGATAAAATATTGCACAATAACTATAAGTATCAATCAGAGGAGTCTAGAAAGGATTGAGAAGAGAGATTGGATAAGAAATTCAAAAAAAAACTGGCGGAGGATATATGTATGTCTCCCCAATATGCATCAAAATCTCGAAGATTTAGGATTTTTTGCTTGGAAATGTTTACATAGATATTTTTATACCCAGAGTAGATGCCAGAGATTTTTTCCTCAGCTAGACAGGAAATGTTGGAGGTGTGACTGGGAAGAGATAATTTGGAACACATTTTCTGGGAGTGCGGTGAGTTGGCAGACTTTAAGGATTCCCTGCGGGATGTACTGTTAGAGATGCTGGATGGGCAGATAGTGTGATGAGGGAGATGATCTTTCTGAGCTATGATACAGAATCAGAATTGTTTTGACATGGTAAGGCTTTGCTGTGTCTAATTGTGGTGACTGCCAAAAAAGAATTACTAGAAAATGGAAATCAAAATCTAAACCATCTATACTAGAAGTAGTGAATACAGTAACAGAGATAAAACAACTGAAATTGAGATCTTTAGAAAAGGGTAGGAGCAAACTACATAGGTAAAAATGGGAACTGTGTGAACAATACATACAGCAGAGGAATGAGAGTTAAAAGAAGGCAGGACTTAAATGAGTTATGTAATGTTTGACTAAAATGATTCGGTACATTATAAATGATTTATAATGTTTGCAACTAGGAGGGTGTCAGTATGGTTTGTGATGTGAAATCCTTGCAACTAGGATTGTGTCATAAATGATTGTTTAATAAAAATGTTTCTTGTTTAAAAAAAGGCAGGAATTGAATAACTTATGTAATGTTGCTTAGGTCACATGATATATAGCAATATCAACAATTTATTTAGCGCTTTCGTCAGTTGTGAACTATGACTTCTTCAGAATAAATGCAGTAAAAAAAGACTCACGTATATATATATATATATATATATATATATATATATATATATATATAAAACCTCACCCTAACCTTAATTAATTAATTAGAAAAGTTGCCATTAGTTTTTAAAGTGCCAACACTCATAATAAAAATATACACATGTGAGACAGTATATCATGTAACACAACTTCCTATGCTTCTATTATAATACATATATATTTCTATATATAAAAAAATCTATTGTGTGCTAAATATATAATAAAATTATGATATAGTAACCCTAAAATATCTGACATAAAATTAGAAATAAAACTCTGATTTGAGTTTTAAAAAACTAACTAACGATATAACTTCATTTAAACCTGGGGGGGTTCATGCATTGACCCTCAATTGCCACAGCAATTCTTTATATTCTAAAAAGGTGTCACTGGGTCCCCCTCTATCATCCAAAACTACATGTTCTAGTACACAAAATTTAAAATTATGTTCAGGAAACTGAATGAAGTATTTTGCCAAAGCATTTTTATTCTTACCTCTCCCTATATCATAAGTGTGCTGGTAGATGCGTGTCCTGAAAGCATTTTTAGTTTTCCCCACATAATTTCTTTCACAAACCTGGCACAGGGCTAAACAGACCACATTTTTGGTACCACAATTGCTCTTGTGCCAAGATCATATTACCCCATAGGCAGGTATTTCAACATTATCTCCCTCTAATATAAACCTACACTGAGAACAATGACCACATTTCTTGGTATATCCACCCGGTTGCATACTTTTTTCACTCTTCTTACTTTCTAACATATTTTTTATGCTAATACTTTTTTATATACCACTTTGGGTTTTTCTTCTGTTTTACTCACCACTTTTTCATCATTCTTCAGTAAAAAACAATTTTTATACAATATATCTCTTAGCTCAGAGAACTGGGGAGTATAAGTCAAAATCCATGTCCTCCCAAAGGAACACTGATTATCCCTTGTGGTACTACTTCTAATAGTATTGATGTTTTCTGGTTCGGGCTGTGCGTCCATGCCCACTCCTAAATCCAAAAGTGGAAAAAATGTCCTCTTTCCCTTTTCTCAGTGACTTCTTGTAGGATTGGTTCTAAAAATTCGTATGGATACCCTCTTTTACTCAGCATATTACATAACACATCTCTTTCATGATAAAACATGTCAAACTCACTTATCATCCTAGCAAGTCTAACCCCCTGTCCCTTGACAAGAGACTTTTTCTGGTGTATGGGGTGACAGCTTTCAAAGTGTAATAATGTGTTTGAGTAAATGGGTTTCCTGTAAATAGTTGAAGTAAATTTCTTCATCTGCCTATTTTTATCAATCCGAATATCCAAATAGTTAATATACTCACTATCAGTTTCCATAGTAAATTGTAAGAAACTGGTACTGATATTCAAATAGCTGAAAAATTCTTAATTAAGGTTAGGGTGGGGTTTATATATATATATATATATATATATATATATATACATGAGTTTTTTTTACTGCATTTATTCTGAAGAAGTCATAGTTCACAACTGACGAAAGCGCTAAATAAATTGTTGATTCCAGCTCATGGTGGTCCTGTGCTTTTGTGAATTTTTGGTTCTTGGAGTTTGGCAGTTTCTGTTTGTGGATTCAGGCATGGAGAGTGCTACTGGTGCTGGGAGTTCCCCTGATGAAATGGTTAAAGCCATCGGGAATTTGTCAGCACTTATTGGTGTGCTGACTGAACAAGTTATTGGTCTTGGTAGGAGAATGAATGCCTCCCCGACAACCTTTGGACCCCAGGGAGAAGGAGGCATGTCTTTGTCGTTGGATTCAATGGCAAGTATTTCCCCAGAGCAGCGGAGTCCTAACATCAGAAGCCAGCATTTAGAAAACACTGAGAACAGTGGATTATACAATGGAGAAACTCAGGGAAGGTTCCCGAGTCATAACAGCTTAACACAACCAGGTTTTGACTTACTGGATTAGATAAACAGAGGTGGACAGGGCGACTTTGATTTTTCTACATCGCCTGTTGTGCAAGGTACTGTAGATCAAAAGTTAAAAATCTTAGAGCATAACGTTTTAAAATTGTAGAAATTGCAAGTTGAAAGCCAATATTTACGGGAATGTTTGAAGCGTGAACAAATTCCCAAGGGCCTTAGGTGCTGGAAGTTTCCTAATGGCCTAGTTAAAGACTCGGACATGCACAAAGACTTACTCAATTTGTTTAACAGACATGGCTGTGAACTATTAGAGTTATTATTGAAGGACAATGAGAAAAAGTTTAATGCATTAAAAGAAACTGTTAGTAGACTGGAGGAGGAAATTAAGCATGATTTGTGTTTTGCTATGAAAACTAATGAATATAAAGCCATTTTTGTTAATACTGATAAAATTATATCCAGTATAAAAGATAAAAAAAGTAAGAAACTGGAAAGAGATAGGAAACAATATGAGTCAGGTCAGGCTTACCCCCTGCCAAAAAATAGTCAGGTTAATAATCCTGGAATGGGTGATATATTTGAGGAAGATTCCTTTTATGAGGGAGAAGACGCTTTGGACACGCACGGTTTTCATAATACCCATGTCAATGTGAATGATGGCAATTACGACAATGTCCTTTTAGGGGTACCCCCCAGGAGATCCGAAAGGATCAGGAACCAACAGAACAATTTCAACAGCAACCAATCTGGCCCCAGGAATTCCTGGAATGGACAGGGATGGGGGAGAGGGACATATGGGACAAGGGAGGGGGCAGAGGGAACTGTGGCAATTGGTAGAGCAACATAGTGTTATTTCTGATATGAATTCAGGCAACTGTGAGATGGTCCTTAACCAACATAAGGACTTGAAAATCTTTAATTTAAGTAGTGCCCGAGTGACCGAGGAATGGGCAAATTTATTTCAAAGAGGCCTTAATTTCGTACCAACAAAAAAGGCCAAAGTAGAAAAAACACTAGTGGATTTTATGATTTATGTCAGGAAACTTAATTTAAATGTAATTTTGGATAACAGCTGTATTGAACAGTATAATATACAATGTAAAAAAACTAGTGTCTACAACCCACCCCTACACCCCTCCCTACAGCTGTTTGACATGATGTGTACTAATGACATAAGAAATATATGTAAGAAGAACAAACATACTATAGAGACTAGTAATTTGTTATTAAGTATATGCAATGACAAGTCTATTTGGGTTATGAAGCTGGATAAAGGGGGAGGGTTG
The DNA here is from genome assembly GCF_019279795.1 of Protopterus annectens. Classification (NCBI taxonomy): domain Eukaryota; kingdom Metazoa; phylum Chordata; order Ceratodontiformes; family Protopteridae; genus Protopterus; species Protopterus annectens. The sequence continues at coordinate 1,798,133,392 of NC_056741.1, read as the reverse complement.
GTGGTGATGGACCAGCAAAGATATGTGGACAGTATGTTATGTCATTTATATGGTGATGGTTATGAACAAGTATCAATTAATGAGCTAAACATAGCTTATAGGAAAATTGACATCACCTTGTATGAATTACTGATGAATGACCAGATACAAAAAAATGAGTATGACTTTATGACTTTAATCCAAGGATCCCAACGATTTTTGGGATCCCAAAGATCCACAAAGACACCGCCAACCCCCCTTAAGACCAATTGTTGATGTAAAAGCATGTAAGACCTTAACAATAGCCAAATGTTTGGATTATCATCTAAAAAAATATTTGATTAAATTCTGCCATATTATTACTGACTCATGGGACTGTCTTAGAAAAATTAAGCAGGATTTGTATAGTGAAGATAGTATATGGGTAACAACTGACATGAAAGATTTGTTTAATGTTATTCCACATTCAGAGGGTGTGGAATTATTCTATGATTTTTTTGTGTAATAATACCCAATATTCACATGACCGAATACTTACATTTAGGACCTTAATGGAGTTGGTCCGAGAAAAAATTTCATTCTGTTTGAAGGTCAACTTTTCAGACAAACCTCTGGTGTTGCCATGGGGGCAGTTTGTGCCCCCATGTTTGCTAATATAGTGCTTACACAATGGGAGGTTACAAAGGTTTTTGTTACAGAACAATACAAGTTATGTCAATTTTACGGCAGATATCTAGATGACATCCTTATTTTGTGAGGAGGGGGTCAGGATCAGTTGCAAGAATTTTTCAACTATTTGAATATCAGTACCAGTTTCTTACAATTTACTATGGAAACTGATAGTGGGTATATTAACTATTTGGATATTCGGATTGATAAAAATAGGCAGATGAAGAAATTTACTTCAACTATTTACAGGAAACCCACTTACTCAAACACATTATTACATTTTGAAAGCTGTCACCCCATACACCAGAAAAAGTCTCTTGTCAAGGGACAGGGGGTTAGACTTGCTAAGATGATAAGTGAGTTTGACATGTTTTATCATGAAAGAGATGTGTTATGTAATATGCTGAGTAAAAGAGGGCATCTACACAAATTTTTAGAACCAATCCTACAAGACGTCACTGAGAAAAGGGAAAGAGGACATTTTTTCCACTTTTGGGTTTAGGAGAGGGCATGGACCCACAACCCGAACCAGAAAACATCAATACCATTAGAAGTAGTACCACAAGGGATAATCAGTGTTCCTTTGGGAGGGCATGGATTTTGACTTATACTCCCCAGTTCTCTGAGATAAGAGATATATTGTATAAAAATTGTTTTTTACTGAAGAATGATGAAAAAGTGGTGAGTAAAATAGGAGAAAAACCCAAAGTGGTATATAAAAAAGTATTAGCATAAAAAATATGTTAGAAAGTAAGAAGAGTGAAAAAAGTATGTAACCGGGTGGATATACCAAGAAATGTGGTCATTGTTCTCAGTGTAGGTTTATATTAGAGGGAGATAATGTTGAAATACCTGCCTATGGGGTAGTGTGATCTTGGAACAAGAGCAATTGTGGTACCAGAAATGTGGTCTATTTAGCCCTGTGCCAGGTTTGTGAAAGATATTATGTGGGGAAAACTAAAAATGCTTTCAGGACACGCATCTACCAGCACACTTATGATATAGGGAGAGGTAACAATAAAAATGCTTTGGCAAAATACCTCATTCAGTTTCCTGAACATAATTTTAAATTTCATGTACTAGAACATGTAGTTTTGGATGACAGAGGAGGACCTAATGACACCTTTTCAGAGTATAAAGAATTGCTGTGGCAACTGAGGGTCAATGCGGTGAACCCCCAGGTTTAAATTAACTTATATCGTTAGTTAGTTTTTTAAAACTCAAATCAGAGTTTTATTTCTAATTTTATGTCAGATATTTTAGGGTTACTATATCATAGTTTTATTATATATTTAGGACACAATAGATTTTTTTTTATATATGAATATATATGTATTATAATAGAAGCATAGGAAGTTGTGTTACATGATATACTGTTTCACATGTGTATATTTTTATTATGAGTGTTGGTACTTTAAAAACTAATGGCAACTTTTCTAATTAATTAAGTAAGGTTAGGGTGGGGTTTTATATATATATATATATATATATATATATATATATATATATATATATATGTGTGTGTGTGTGTGTGTGTGTGTGTGTCTTTTTTTACTGCATTTATTCTGAAGAAGTCATAGTTCACAACTAACGAAAGCGCTAAATAAATTGTTGATTCCAGCTCGTGGTGGTCCTCTGCATATATAGCAATATATGTGAAATATAATGTAACATGAACTTGTTAATACAGTTTGATTAGTTTTATATAAATGTAAATTTGCCTAAGTCACAAGTCATAATTCAATAAAGGTGTTAAAAAACTGCTTCCACCTCATATCTTATAAACAGTACTCCTTTTTAGACAGATACAATTAAAAAAAAAACATGGGTATTTATGTAGACATCACTCTCTCATTTGATCATCATGTTTCCACCATAGTCAGGAAATCTTTCTATATGGTCCAGTTAACTTACAACTGAATATCAACAAGATCCAAGAAGTCATCCTACCAGTGTATTCTTCCCTTATCAGACCCTTCACTGAATACAATGCCCCCTTTGGTATGTATGAATCCAAGCATATAACTCAATTTGAAAGAGCCCAAAGATTTCTCACCAAGAAAATGGGATGCCTTAATCCCTTCAGCTATTAAAAAAGAATAGCATAACTGTCTTTATAGTCATTAGCCAATCAGCTACTCTGTGGTGACTTTGACTCACTTTTTGAGTCATGAAAGATCCAATTTTATCAGTGATTATCAAACACTCACAACAGGGACTTAAATCTATACTAATGTTCCTAACTCAATGTATTCCCAGCCTATGGAATAAATTACCAGTACAAGTCAAACAAATTACTTTGGTTAACTTTAAAACTAGATTTGATGATTAGATGGGCAGACAGAAATTTATACTTAACACAATGACTTAAGCAACATAAAGTACAAAGGTTGCCACCAAACATAAGGAGACTGTGACAAGAAAAATGACAAGAGATCCTATAGAAGTATTAGAAAGATTTCAGAAATGTTATTAAAAATTGTATAAAGCAAAGCAGTGCAGAAACAAAGAAAAACCCAAATGGAAATATTTATGGAAAGGTTAAAGTAAGAAGAGGCTCAACAATTAATAGCTATGATAGGAAGAAATAAGATAAAAAATTGTGATGTATAAAGAAAATAAGGGACTCAGAAATTCAAGGATATAATTGGTATGGTAGTCAAGGTGGTATTCCTGTGAAAGTTTGGAAGTTAGGAGGGAAGAAAGTAATAAAAATTTAGAAAGTTTTGTTTCATAGTATTTTAAAAGGGATACAGGAGGAGTATCAGCTTCTGGTAAAAAAGGCTGTGGCGGCTATATTACCTAAAGAGGGTAAAGTTCCTTAAGACCCAGCTTCATATAGACCCACTTCAATTTTAAACCATGATTATAAAGTATTTATGTCTAGACTAGCTAAAAGCAAGACACAGTTGTTGCCAAAACTGAAACATATATATCAAGGTGGTTTTGTGAAGGGGAGGCCAGCAGCTGATAACATTAACAGAACAGGGTAATCTAAAGGGAAGCAGAATGTAATAAAAATATCTGTTGTTCTTAATTGGTCTTGATGTAGAGATAGCATTTTATAGAATCTGCTGGGATTTTATGAGTTGGACAACAGAAACCTTTACATTTCCTTATAGAATAAATAGGGTTAATTAGGGGTTATGTGAAAGGTCAGAGGTAAGAATTAATGTGGGAGGCTTCCTCCCTGACAAGTTGTGTTTGAACAGGGGAACCAGGCAGGGGTGTCCTCCTTCCCCCTTATTTGCATTATAGCTACAGCTATTGACAAAGAAAATAAGGGATTCACAAATTCACGGATATAACTGGCATGGAAAGCAAGAAAATTTAAATTTGTTTGCAGATGATTTTATTTTGTGCTTTGTAAATCCAGAAAAGGACATTTAGGTATTGTGGGACATTTTGAGACATTTTTCATTTCTTTCTGGATATAAAATCAATTAAGATAAGACAAAAGCTGTAGTAGTAAATTATGTATCCATTCATGAATTGGTTCAGCAATAGGTACAGCAATATAATAACATGAAGTATTTAAGTATATGGATTTTAAAGGATTCTGTTCTAAAGCTAAGGACACATGGGAAGAGACTAAAAAGATAATGCAAACACTGAGAAACTGGAAGCTCTTATTTATAAATATGGATAGTAAAGTAAGAAACGAGCAGTGAAAATGTTTTTAGTCTCTCTAGTTTTATATGTATGTCGGGCTAATTTTTAACATCCAATGGTGAAGTTGTGGATAATAATTAATAAAGAGTTGAAGGAATTTATTTGGGAGGGGAAAGAGGGTGAGAGTTAAGTGGAATAAGATTTTTCTCCACAAAGAACAAGGATGTTTAGGATTGCCTGAACTGAATGGATATCTTAGAGATATGCAGTTAAGGCTCATATACGTAATACTAGCAGAAGATTATAAATCAAAGTGGAAAAGGATGATGATTAAACAGGGGGAAGGATGAGAAATAAGGAGAGAGTAGGATTTGGATGTAGATCATTAAGGAGAATAACAATCATACAGAATATTATATTCTTAAAGTTTCAAAAATATTTCTAAGAAATAAGCTAACATGGGAATGAAGAAAAGAAATTTTGCCAGTAGGGATAACTGCATATAGGGATATGGAAAATAGGCAAGGGGGTACTGGAATTTACTGGAGAAAACTGGAAAACAAACTAAGGTATTGGAAGCAAATAAGTAGAGAGGGAAAGGTAACAAAGTAGGATAAGGCCAAGCAGATCACACAAAGACAAACTTAATAAACAAACAATAACTAAAACCGAGAAGGCTGCCAAAAGAAGCACGGAAACTCACAAAAACGTCTTTTATTGAGCACTTTAGTCCAACTGTAACAATACACTTCTTCAGAATAAAATTACAAGCTAGGATATAATATTCTGTATGATTACTGCTATTTTTCTTAAAGGCCTGCATCCAAAATCCCACTCTCTCCTTGTTTATTGAGCCTCCTCCCTGCTTCATCATCATCATCATCATCATCATCATCCATTTCCACTTTTAATTATAGTTTTCTGCTTGTGCTATGTATAAGAGCCTTAACTGTGTAGCTCTTAATTACCCCTTCAAATTGGATAATCCCAATCTGCCCTATTCTACTGGAAGAATCAATGTATCCCACTTGACTTTTGTCACTTTCCCCTCGAAAATAAAGTCCTTCAGCTATTTACTAATTGCTATCCACAACTTCTCCTCTGGTTGATAAAAATATGTCTGACCTGTATACAAGACTAATGGGACTAAAACATTTTAACTGATAGCATCTTCCATATCCATAAAACAAAGCTTCCATTTTCTCAGTTTTTGTATTATCTTTCATTTAGTCTCTTCCCATATATCCTTAGCTGCCACACCAGAATCATTTTTAATCCATACTCCTAAATACTTCATTTTATCATAGCCCCATAAATATGGATATTTCTGAACCAGTTCATGTGTGGGTACATAATTTACCACTATTGCCTTTGTTTTAGCTTCATTAATTTTGTATCCAGAAAAGAGTTGAAACTGTCTCAAAATGTTCCACAACACTGTAATGTCTCTTTCTGGTTTTGTCAGGTATAAAATAATATCAACTGCAAATAGAACCAGCTTTTCATGACTACCATACCAAATAAATCCTTGAATTTCCGAGTCCCTTATTTTCTTTGCCAGTGGTTATAAATATAATGCAAATAACAAAGGGAAAGAGGACACCCCTGCCTGGTTCCTCTGCTCAAGCAGAAATTATCAAAGAGGACCCCACCCACTTTCATTTTCTTTTCCGGTCCCTCGTGTATCCTCCTAATCAACATTATATATTTTTTCAGGAAATGCAAATGTTTCCATTGCCCTGCTCATAAAGTCCCAGCTTAATCTGTCAAATGCTTTTTCTGCATCTAGACCCACCAACAACAATGGTGTTTTTTTTTACATTCTGCTTCCCTCTGGCTCATCAGTGTTCTGTTAATGTTGTCAAATGTTTGCCTCCCCTCCACAAAACCACATTTATCCATATCTATCAGTTTTGGCATTACTTTTGCCATTGATTTAGCCATTATAGACATGAACACTTTATAATCATTGCTTAATATTAAAAATGGCCTGTATGAAGCTGGTTCTGATGAATCTTTACCCTCTTTAGGTATTACAGCTACCACTGATTTCTTCCAGGATGTTGGTACTTCTCATCCTGTTAAAATACTGGTAAACAAAATCTTCTAGATCTTTATCAGTTTTTTCCCTCCTTGCTTCCAAACTTCCTCAGAAATACTATCCATTCCTGGGGACTTTCCCGCAGATTGATTATACATCACACTTTTTATCTTATCTCCCAGTATCCTAACTGTTCGTAATTGAGCCTCATCTTCCTCTAACTTTGACATATTTAATTATCCCCAAAACATTTCCATTTGTATATTTTCTTGATTTCCATATTTCTCTGCTTTATACAGACTTTCATAGAATTTCTGAATTATTTCAAAGACATCTACAGGATCTCTTGTTACCCTCCTTGTTTTAGGCTCTCTAAGCTTGGTGACAGCCCTTTCTACTTTCTGTTGGCTAAGTCATTGTGCTAAAAGTTTTTGTGCTCTAGCTGTATTATCAAAAAACAGTTGCTTAACAGCAATCTTTCAAAACTCATGCACATTATCAAGGTAATCCCTTATTTTCTACTTAGCATTCTGCTGTTGATCCTCTGCTTCTTCTCTGAGTTTCCCCCTATTCTGCAATACTTTAACATTTGTCAGTCCCTCTAAATGATTCTTGTTACTTCTTAAATATAGTTCTCTTTCTTTTATTTCCACCCTATTTTTAAACTCCACCTTAATTGTATCCCACTCATTAGCTATATTTTCAGAAATAATTTCTATCTTCTTGAATAGTTCCTGAATACTCTCCACTATCCAGTCCTTAAATTCCTCTCTTTTCAACAGATAGGTGGGAAAGCGCCATTGCCTCATTTTTATTTCATTACCTTGTGTTTTTATTTTAGTTATTATTGGCACATGATCTGAAATTGTTATTGGATGCAAATCAAAACATTAAATTAAATGCACATGTTCCTATGAAATGTAAATTCTATCTAGCCTAGCCCAGTTTTTATATCTTCGGGAATAATATGTAAATTCACACCGAAATCCTATTACTGACTTCACTTCCATGACAAATATTTTCATAAATTCTTCAAAAATCTACCCTCCTTTATTATACTTTCCCTTCTGGGGCCCCAGACATATATTTACTGCTGCAAATCAAATTCCATTCCCCACCTGGAAGTAATATTCCTTGCTGAAAACTGATTATTTTTCCCAGAATTTTCTTAAGCTCCATTATAGCAATTTTAGGTGGAATATAAATACATGCTAGTGCAATCCTCCTCCCTTGCCAGTAGCCCCTTAGCACTACAAACATGCCATTATTATCTTTTTTATCATCTTGTATCACTACTGGAGCTCCTCTTACAATTAATATAAGTACGCCTCTTTTCATTTGTCCCAGGTATTCCACTAAATAACCATCCTGAAAACCTTTCTTTATCAAATTCACATTCATTTCTTTACAAGTGTGTCTCCTGTAACATAGCTATTTGCACTCTGTATTTTTAATATAGTTCAGTATTCTTTATATTTTTATATTTATCTTTGAGACCACTGACATTTACAGGCATTAGAGAAAGCATCATTGTATTAAAAAGTTGTTATTCCCACCATTTATGTATAACACCTTTTTGTTAAGTGTCTAGTTTTCAGCTTTTGTGTTACATGCATACACTGGTTTGCAGGTTGAACTTTTATATAGTGGTTTCTTGTGATATCCATTTGAGCTTATGTCACATCTTACAAAACTTTTTGTTTTAGTGAAAGCCCTCAAACAAAAAACAAGTAAACCTCAATACCCCTCTAAAACCTATTAATTTAATACTAACACACAAAACTATGTACATCTTCAAATACTGAAGTTTTATCCTCCTAATAGGAACAAATGTCCCAAACTGACAGCCACACTCAGAGACTTGAGTTACCCTAAAAGAAAGGTTATTCATGCTAAGACACATGGTGAGCCTGTGTTTCTACTAATTGCTAACTGGTTTTGTTATTTTTGTTTAGCTCTCCCAGCTGGGAAACCCCTGAATGCTTTGAGAGAACATTATCTTCTAGACAGTTTCTCTTTTCTTTTTTCCCCCAACCACTCCCCACCAGACTGTAACCAATTTCTCTTTGTCAGATTGTCTTCATGGAGACATGACAACCAGACAGCCAATTTCTCATTATCAGATTGTCTTCATGGAGACACAAGAAACAGACAGTCAATTTCTGTTTATCAGATTGTTTCATTGAGAAATGAGGACCAGATACAGAATTGCTATTAAGCATACATTCATTTGCTAGAAAAAAGCCTCATAATATTCAATATTCTTTTTCATTTACTTGCTTTCTCTTATTCTCTTAAAAGTTGTTACTACATCAATCTAAGGTCCTTAATCTAGTCACCCCCCATGCAAGAATGAGAAAAAGCACATTAATTTTAACATTTTACATTGAAACACTGGGAAAGATTTCACATGTACAGTCTCTCTGTGGTCTTTATTATCAGAAGAACAAGAAACAGAATATCCTTCTGTTTCATAGCTCACTTTTTGTTGGACAAACTTTTGCATTTCCTCTTTAGCATGTACTTCATCAAAAATGATTTTGTCCCTCCACCAAAGAATACCTTGAAGACAGCTGGGTACATTAGCCTGAATCTCAAACCCATATCCCAACACTGTCTCAACAGTGGAATGAATTTTCTCCTCTTCTGCCTGGTGTACAATGAATAATCATTATCCAGAAACACTCTGCTGTCTCCCACTTTTAGTATTTTGTCCTCCTTCCATAGTTTTGTCAGAATCAATGCCTTCTGCTGGTAGGATTTCATATTTACTATTAAAGGTCTAGTTTGCTTTCTCATAGCCAGGTTTGGAGTATACACACAATGTGCCCTTTCACCTAACAACTCCTGCTGTGGAATACCAGTCCACTTGCTTATTTGTGCTTTCATAAAATTAATGCAGTCTGTTCCTTCCAGCTTCTCTGGTATAGCTGAAAATCTTAGGTTTTCCTAACATGCTCTGGCCTCTAATTCTATTATTTTTTGAAACACAGTGTCTGTTATTCTAAAAGTGTATTAATTCTGGTTTAAGCACTTGGGTTTCATGCCAGTTGTTTTACATTAAGAAGGTTTGTGGTCTGCACTGTAGTGGCAGAACAGGTAGCTTACATCCTTCTAAGTTGGGAACTGCTGATTGAGGGCTCAGTGTCTGTTATTCTAAAAGTGTATTAATTCTGGTTTAAGCACTTGGGCTTCAGGCCAGTTATTTTACATTAAAAGGGTTTGTGGTCTGCACTCTTGTGGGAGGAGAGGCTGTACTCTGCCCTTCTGAGCTGGGAATTTCTGGTTAAAGGCTTATAGTGCCTGCATATTTTAACTGCTTCTTACTGAAATTGGTACACCTTGTTTGCTGTAGCATAGACTAGATCCAGGCCTGTTGAATCTAGCTTTGTTTGTATAACTTGAGCACTAATCCAGGCATTTTTTAAAGTATTCAATTGTATTTATTACTGCTTGGTAGTAACTTGATTAAAGTGTAGCTATCATTCTAAGTCTTTTGGATTAAGCACTTGGGCTTCAGACCAGTTGTTTTACATTAGGAAGGTTTGTGGCCTGCACTGTGGTGGCAGGACAGGTAGCTTACATCCTTCTAAGTTGTGAACTGCTGACTGGGGGCTCAGTGTCTGTTATTCTAAAAGTGTATTAGTTCTGGTTTAAGCACTTGGGCTTCAGGCCAGTTATTTTACATTAAGAAGGTTCATGGTCTGCACTCTTGTGGGAGGAGAGGCTGGACTCTGCCCTTCTGTGCTGGGAATTTCTGGTTAAAGGCTTATAGTGCCTGCATATTTGAACTGTTTCTTAATGAAATTGGTACACCTTGTTTGCTGTAGCATAGACTAGATCCAGGCCTGCTGAATCTAGCTTTATTTGTATGCTGCTTGTTTGTTTGCTTGTTATTTCCCTGAAACGCTAATTCCACCTAAAACACGGCTTTTCAGTGCTTCTGTGGATCCCTAGTGATATCTGCATTGCTTACTGTACTTATTTCCTTGTTTCACTTGAAAGAAAGTTACTGTTTGTCGTTTTTGTATTTAAGTTACCTGAAACACATTGTATTTAAGTTACCTGGCACTTGCTCACTAAAGCAATTATATAAGTCAGCACTAAAATATTAAAAGCACTACACCCTCACAAACTCCCCTTGAGTACCTCGTTCCCCATTGGCCCTTTTTTTTCAATTATAAAGGAATTCCCAATACTATTCTAGCATGTCCAAAGGTCAGTTGCCAATCTCCTCTCCGGTCCAGCTGGTGAATCTGGGAATCTTGAGGCAATGTTACAACTGCCTCATGTACACAGACAACCTTCTCCTCCTCCCAACAAATTCCAACACATGTGAGAGATGCAACCATATAGCCATACTGGAGGCTAAGCTCTCTCAACTCAGTACTTGCGAAACCAGTCAGGAGGAGAAGGAAACCACACTCACTAAAATTCCAGTCTCACATAGACCTACCACGACAGCAAACCAAACACATAAATACACCAAAACATACTCGGAGTCTCTAAATAAAAATCTGCCTAAGCAGCAGAGACCTCCAAAGCAGACACCCAAGCAACCGCTACCCCAAAACAAAACACATGCAACACATAGCTCACAAAGCCACTGTGCCGAACAGTCACAGCCCTTAAGGCTAAACAACACACCTGATACACTTGTAATAGGTGACTCTATCATCAGGCACACTGACGTCCCGCTCAGCAGGCTGAACAAGGAGAAGGTCATGGTGAGCTGCCTGTCGGGTGCTAGGATCCGCCACATAACACAAGCACTCAGGTCACTCCAAGGTAAGTACATATATGACTCAGTCATTGTCCATGCTGGTGTGAATGACCTGAGATGTACCTCCCTGGACTACATGGAAAAGAGACATAGAGGAGCTCTCTGAGCATGTAGCCCAGGCCGGTATGACCCTGACCTTGAGTAGCATCTTACCCTCACCAAGAATGATGCCACAATATGAAGACAAGATGATAAATTTCAGCAATTGGCTTAAGTATTGGTGTCATTCAAAGGGGATCCAATGCCTGTCAGCCTGGGATGACATGCTCGACAAGCCACGATGCTTTTCTAGGGACGGCTTGCACCTGTCACCCCTGGGCTTTCAGATATTGGCAAAGGCTCTTGCTACCGCCATAGTGCCTTTTTTAGGCAAGGCTCAAAAGACAAACCCACCTCCATAGGTATCACAAGGGATAAGAAACTAAGAGTAATGCTACTCAATGCCAGAAGTCTAAACCTCAAGATGCACGCACTCGAAACTCTCCTTAGCATGGAGAACATCGATATCTGTGCAGTAACAGAAACCTGGTTCAAGGCTCCTGAGAGCACCCCAGCACTACCAGGTTATACCTCATACCATGCTTTTCGGCCCCAAAACTTGGACCGTACCACAAAAGGAGGGGGAGTATCAATATTCATCAAAGATACCCACACCTCCAGGTTGGTGGCACAGCACGAAGCATCAGAGACTATCCATGTGCAACTAACAGTCGGTAAAACTGCCTTCCAGTTTATAGCCTGCTACAGACCACCCTTCCAAACCCAGGAACCCCACTTGGTCTTCCTGAGAACACTGGAAAATATGAAGGTCTCTCCAAACACCATTATATTGGGCGACTTCAACTACCCAAACATAGACTGGGAGCATTACTCTAGCTCCAACACCCTAGCCCAAAGGTTCCTAGAATTTATAAACTCAAATGCTATGGAACAACTTGTTACCACTCCCACAAGAGGGGAAAACATACTGGACCTGATCATCACCAACATGGGGACTCTATGCTCCAGACTAGAAGTGTATCCCTCACTGGTAAGATCAGACCATAAACTAATCTCACTGGATATTCACATCCCGACTCCACCCCCTGCCCTGAAAACCACAGTGAAAAACTTTTCTAAAGCAAATTTCACACTCCTCAAAACCGAGGTGTAATCCTTCAAAGCCCCCGGGCCTGTGGAAAATATGGCCCAGACCGCACAATCCTTTATAAATGCATTCTATGAACACCTTCAGGAATGCATGGATCATGCAATCCCAAATAAAACCAAGACCCAATCCTCCAAAGGCAGACGTCCTGTCTGGTGGACCCCAGCCATAAACAAACTATACAACAGAAGGAGGAAGCTACTACATGATAGAGCAAAATCCCAAAAAGGGAAGGCATCTCTGATCAGTATTAGCAAAAAACTACGGGCACTCATAAAATCGTCTAAGGCCAACTTCGAGAGAAAAATTGCACAGGACACTAAGGATAATCACAAGGCTTTCTTTAGTTATGTTAGGAACCTGGGTGGGAATTCCCAGATATGCTCAGAATTAGTCCAAAATGACAAAAAAAACACCGAACCCACAGACATTGCCCACATCCTAGCTGACAGGTTCAGCGCAAACCTCTCCCCCCCCCCTCCCCACCAAAAGGGCAAATATTTATCCCAGCAGAGTGCTGCCCCCCTGACATCTCAGATGCTCAGGTAAGAGCTGCCCACTCCAAAGCAAAAAACACAGCATCAATGGGACCAGACGGTGTCCCGGGCTGCATCCTACATGAACCCAAGAAGAGCTAAACCCAAACATAAAACTACTGTTCATTCTCAGCCTTACTACAGGATATGTACCCAAAGAGTGGCGTACAGCAACAGTGGTCCCTCTCCACAAAGGTGGTGCCTCAACGGATCCTGGAAACTATCACCCCATAAGCCTGACTAGCTTAGTCTGCAAAGCTATGGAAAGGATCATCATGGACCTCATAAATAAAGATATTGGGGACCTACAGACACTGGATCCTACCCAGTTCGGCTTTGTTAAGGGCAGATCCTGCCTCTTAAACCTGGTTGATTTCTTTGAAACAGTCACCAAGGCCATTGACGAGAGGAAGGTGGTCCACACAGCCTACCTGGACCTTGCAAAAGCCTTTGATACGATACCCCACTCGGGCATTATAGATAAGCTCACCAGCTTAAATATAAACCCCTATGTCACTAGATGTGTTGCAAACTGGCTCAAGGACAGAACCCACATGGTTAGAATTGCTGGAGCCATGTCAGACTCCAAACCAGTTACAAGTGGCGTCCCACAAGGCTCAGTCCTAGGACCTCTCTTGTTCGGTATATATTTCTCGGAGGTACAGGCCAACACGGAAGGACTGTGGCTGACTAAGTTCACAGATGACTGCAAACTGGGCGCCATAATTGACTCTCCAGCCGACACAAGCATCCTCCAAAAGGGCCTCATAGAAACAGACAACTGGTGCCAGAGCCATGGCCTCAAGCTAAACGCCAAAAAGTGTATAGACATCCCCTTTGGCAAAAACAAAGTGCCCACAACTTACCACATAGGTGGTAATCCATTAAGTACAGAAGAAGTAATAGGGACCTGGGGACCCAAGTTGATAGCAATCTCTCATTTGACAACCACGTGGCCAAAGTGGTTAGAAAAACATTTTATATAGCCCACCTAATCATGAAGGGATTCACATCTAGATCAGGGGAGGTCATCGTACCTCTTTACTCATCCCTCATCAGGCCCATAATTGAGTACAATGCCCCTTTCAGGATGTACCTTACCAGACACCTGCAGCAACTGGAAAGACCCCAAAAGTACCTCACCAAGAGGATCATAGGGCTCAAACAGATGCCATATGCTGTCCGGTTAAAGAAACTCCAGCTCTACTCAGTGGCATACCGCCTGCTCAGAGGCGATCTATGCCTGACCTACAAAGCCATGTCCAGCCCGGAATTAATGGACATGCTGCACCTCATAAAATCCAAATCCCATCGAGTTACGCGCTCGAGAGACATGAACCTCAGCACTGAAATAAATAGGACATGCTGGAGGGACAGATTCATAACCCAGAGGCTCCCTTCACTCTGGAATAAAATCCCAGTCCAGGTTAGGCAGAGTCCCTCATTGACTCTCTTCAAGAGGAATCTTGATGAGTGGATGTGAGATCGTAGGTTTACCCCGGGTATCACTTCTGTGTCACTGTTAGACGGAGGCACAGTATACTAACCTCGAAAAAGGGCATAGCAAAATTCATTTAAAATGGGTGGCGAAAGCCAAACACACTCTGGCTAGGCTTGTAAATGCCCTAGGGCAGATAGCCTAGTATGAACCTATGAACCTATGAATCTCTTCCTGAGCAGTCTCATATTCAGCCAGCCTTTTCTTCATTTCATCTTCTGATTTTGCAGCTTTATCACCTCATATGAATATCTATTTAAGGCGTCTTCCATTTTTTCCAGCCTTTTGTTGTTTGCATTGATATACTCTATGAGTGTTTTGTTTATTTAAACCTGGTTTGTGTGCAGTCGTCTTATATATTCAATTCATGTATGTTAATGGAAGTCATGTCTAGAGGTAGCATTGCTTTTTGCTGAACAGCTGCAGAACTTTTCACATTCGGTGTTTCTGCCTCACTTTTTGTAGCTAATTTTTTTCAGGTGTTCTGTATTTCTTTTTTTCTGGCATCCAGGCAGTATATTTACTAGCCAGATACTGAAATTTGCCCATAAACACAGAAGTCTACTGGCCTTCTCTGCTGAGTTTCTGTTTTCATACTGGGAGAGCTACAGTTAAGTTGTTACTCAATGTGCAGCCATCTTAGAAGTCAGAGCAGGTTTTTTGCGCCAAATGCTACTATGCAGCATGTTTGAATTTAGTTTCAATCCATGTTTCCATGTTCAGTGCACCAGGTATGTACATATTCCAAACCTTTTTGGAACTAGTTAGAGTCAGTGGATTACAGATAACAGTGCCCATCATACAGTCATTAGCAAATCTGGACAGCCAGACTTCTGGGATATTGGCTTGATTATCTGCAAAATAAATGCTACACAGGATAGGGCCCAGAACTGATCTTTATGATACCTCACCAAGTGCAATTTTATATTCAGAGACGGTACACAACTTTCACAACTTGGGATCTATTGGATACCCAGTTTGCAATCCAAAATACATCATAACGGCTGAAATTAAGTTTGTCTAATTATTAGAAACGCCATTATGGAGATTAGCGTCAAAAGCCTTAGCCAGGTCAGGATAAGTAGTATGCACAGAGTGGCCATTGTCTATAGCCTCTGTAACCTTTTCAAAGAATCTTATAGGTCAGTAAACAGGACCTGCCCTTCAGAAAACCAAACTGATTAAGGTATAGTTCAGTTAAGTTGCTTATGCCCACATAAATTAGCTCTTCCAGGATATGTTCCATGGTTTTGTATATAAAGCTGGTGAGACTGACTGGCCTTTAATTACCTAGGTATGTACATTGGTTGCCCTTGTGTATGGGGAATTACAGTGGCTGTTCCCCAGGCATCAAGAACAAACCCTGTGGGTAGGCTGAATTTGAATAGTTTAAGAAAAGGCTTAGATAGTGCATACTTGGCGTGGAGGAGAATGCAGCCTAGTATTTTGTCTGGCCCCACAGAAATATTATTTTTAGCCTTTGACAGAGATTCTAAGACTTGTTCCAAGGTGATTTCAGATGAAGCTAAATTGTCATCGATAGTGAGGGCAACAATGTTGATAGACAGGGTAAAGTTAGCAGTAAATTTGTCTGCTAATATTGTGTCTACATCCTTGGGATCAAACTATATAATATTATTTTGGATGAGCTCAGTGATTGTTGACCATTATTCTTTAATTTTCTGACATACCTGAAGAAAGATTTGTAGTTTTCCTTTGGTATCATCAGTGACCTTAACTTCATATTCTGCTTTAAATTTCTTAGTAGTGGCCTTGAGTTCCTTGCTGACATGTTTCACTGTGGTCTTTAGGTAGGGAGATGGTGATTTTTCTATCATTTCATTACTTTCCTTGTATTGCTCTACAATTCATTAATGTGGGGGCTCTGCCAGAGAGGATTATTCCTGAATTTCCCATTATATTTAGGGTAGAGAACTACTGACTTTTCTGTGCTGCTGCTTAGGTGCTGATAAAAGTCTAAGATAAACGAGGCAGCCCTCTCAGTTGGTTCCATTTCTTGGAGATTGTAAGGAGTTTATGTAGGTCTTCTATAATCTGAAGTAGATTTGTCCTGAAGAAGTTCCTGAAGATGGTCTCATTTGCTGGTAGTGTGGTACCACTTGGCCTGACAAAAAAGATGACTGATTTGTGGGCAGGTTTAACCAGGAATGAGGTGAAGCATGACAGGACTAGGTTGGTAAGTACCAGGTCAAGGATATTAGAGCATCTACTAGGTATTTTTACAATTTGTCTCAGTGCATCAATATTAATGTATATATATGGTCTGATGAAGCCACAGTATGTGGTGAAAGCGCTTACCAGTTATTAATAAGTTTATCTGTTCATATTATATGCGACTTGGAGCCGTACTTCGTATTACTGCTGCTGTTTCCTTCATTTTTGCTGTTACTCGTTTGCTGCAATGGTTTACGTTTACCAGCTGGTTGTTTTTTGGCATTTTGTAGTAAAAATAAAATGTTGTTGTAATAATATTAAAATATTAGTGATAATCAAATGTTATTATAATAATATTAAAATATTTGCATGTCCCTGATATATATATATATATATATATATATATATATATATATATATATATATATATATATATACTACCCCCCAGGATCACTGCACCTCACAGGAAACAGAAATGTCTTAGATACTACACTCTCAAAATTACCATATAATAAAGCATGTTCGTTCTTTACTGTTCACAGTTTAGAGTGGCAAACTCATATTTTTATGTGATGAATTTCTGCCTTGCTCACAGAGTTTCACATTAAAACGGATACCACCACTCTTAAATGTTTCATTTAACAGTAAATAACACACTTCCCAAATATTTCATGTTATAATGGATATAATAACTTCCATATATTTAATGCTCCTCAGGATTTTGAAAGTTGCCAAAAGAAAGACACCATAAACATATCTGGGAAGGAGAATAATATCACCATAGACTACTGCAGATGGAACTCTTCTCACTAGATTGAAGAAAAGACAAAGGAGCATAACATTGGAGTACAGAATCACATCACAGAGTTATGTTGGGGTCACCCTGACCAGGTTGGGTTGGAGAACTGTGCTTCTTAGTTATACCTTCTAATTCAACTGCTTCTGGACAGAGGCAAGCACCCAAAGAACACTTAAACCTCAATCCCTAGTAGTATGCCTGTGTTGCTCTCCCTTCTACTCCTCTGGTTAGCTATCACCAGCCCACCAGCAGTAGGCTGCATGTTTGCAGATGATGCTCTTCTACTGCCGACTGTTTGCACACACTTTCAGACCTAATCAAGAGTTCTGCCAGTATGACCAGTTCGGTGCCAGCTGTTGACTACCTCTTAGTTCTGAAGTGCAACGCTCCTGTGTGTTTCTGCTTACCCATACTTGCTCCTGCTGCCTCTCTATACCTTCTTGCATGTCGCTGCTTACTGATAGAAACAAGTACCAGGGAGATGTTTAGAGTGCTGATTTCAATAACTTGGCTATAACACTTTTCTCCCTCCTTCCGTAATTGGTTCTCACCAACTGAGCAGTGACAGGCTATCTCTGAGCTGCTAAAAACATTCTGTTGGCTGCAACCTGAACTTGCTTTTTATTTTTAACCAGGAATTCAACCACTCTGGTTGTAATTACCATCTTGGATACTGGAATTCACCTTGGACTATGAAGCTGAGATAATTCTTTATTTAGTCATATTTGTTCTTGCTTCCTAGCTGTTCCTTACTGCTATATGTTACAAAGGATACCATGTGTACATGTAATAAATATGTAAACTATCCTGTCTTACAAGAAGTAACATTCTGAACCAGACCATAAAGGATACACATTATAAGGGACATCATGTATCTACACCATCCCATTATTACTACTACTTCTGCTGCTACTACTAGTACTGCTGTACTGGTATTAATTTTCCTATTTCCAGTAGTACTACCAATGATACTGTTACTTTTACACCTTATACTAGAGCTACTGCTACTGTTGATTCTACTACTGTTGATGTCACTATTACTACTACTACCATTGCTGCTACTGCTTCTGATATTCTTACTACTACTATTGCCACTGCTATTGTTACTACTACTGCTGCTATTACTACTGTTACTACTACTATTGCTACTCTCACTACTACTGTTACTACTACTACTATTATTATTACTCTATTGCTAGTACTGCTACTGCACTTATACTTCTGCTGTTATACTACTACCACTGGAACTGTACTGATACTTCACTGGTACAAGTGCTATTGTATTACTGATGCTGCTACTGTTCTTGCTGCCGCTTTTACTACCAATGTTACTAGTATTTCTATACCTTCTACTTATACTTCTATTGCTACTATTAACAATGCTACTTACGTCTAACCCTGCTACTATAACTACTTCTATTGTTAATACTAGTCACAACTCTCAACTTCTTTGCTCAAGAATTCTGGATTAAGCCAAAAATAATGGGGGGAAGGACAAAGGGCCAAAATCATGGATAGATTTTAAATATTGCTCTTGTAAATTTAGAATGTAGCTGGAAAATATTAAGTTTTTTCATTAGCATGTATTTTCTGAAGGATATGAAGTCTTAAACTTAAACATCTATCTCTGTTTAGTGATTTCAGTCCTCCATGATTTTCTACTAAACTATACCTTTTAAGAGGAATAGACCAAAATATGATGCAAAAATCTGGACATTCTGAAAAATTCTGGACATTTGAGATTTATTTTACTCTACTGCAGATACAGTGACTACGGCTTGAGTGGACTAGATTTAAAGTTTTTTTTAAGCTCTTCTATTAAACCAGATAAGATAGATAACACTGAATAACTATGATTCCCTGTGTAACAGCACTTTTTGCTACTCAGCTTTGTAATGAAGCTGTTTGCTCTTACCTTGAAGTTTATATTGGCTGTTCCTTTCATGATCTTCAGGCCAAGTGTGGGAACATATATTCCTCCATAGCTCTCACCAATAATGTAGAACTCATTCTGGGTAAAATCCGGGAACTTTTTAAAGAAACTCTGTAGAGCAAGATAGTTGTTCTCTGCCACCTGTTTTGGATAAAAAAGCAGACTTGTAACCTTATTGGGTTTGGTAAACAAACTCGTGCTAATTTCAGTCCTTTTCATACAGCTGTTAATTACATTCTTATAGCACGGAACTCTCACTTGCTACAGTCTCCAGAATGTACCTTAACTCATTCCCTCCAGTATAGCTCTTTTGATTGTGTACCTTTAACTTCCAGTGGGTGTGGCTTGAGCCTTTAAAAACGAAGTTATCACCTTGCAGTTCTAACAAATTCTCAATGACAGAGGTCAAATATCGATACAGTTGTGTTTGCCATCATGTATGCTTCAAGATAAAATATTCTGATACCTTGTATGTATCATGGTTGTAGAATTATTAATGGAAATATGAACAAACAATATTTGATGCCTACAGGCGCAGTAGGAGGTAACTGCAGAAACACCTGAAGATGTCACCCGGCAGTAATGACAACCTAAATGTAATAACAAAGCGCATCTGTGGAGGTTTTGTTTACCATTTGCTATAATACTCTTAAGTTGTCAGCAGCATTTATTTTTTCTACTCAAGTTTTTATTGATTTTTATAATCAAATTGAACATGGACTTTAATTTCTCTCTGTCGTAGAGCTGGATAAATTAATTAAGGTCATTAAATATTGGTGCTGGTAACATGCTAGGAAAGTGAAAGCCAAATTATTTATGTATGCACAATATTGTGTATTTGCCTAGGTTGTGTATTACACACTTAGATAAGAACACAGAATCAGCAACTTCTGAATGCATCTTGCTTTAAGTGCTGGTTACAAAGGTGCAGCTACCTGAATGCAAATACACATTACACATGCACTTACATCACTAGCATATCACTTTTTCCCTACTTATATCTGTTTAGAAAGAAATGATGAAATAAAGTGAATAAACCAGCGACCAAAACAATGAACAACAGGAGTCCTTTTCACGAACACAAACAGTAACAATCCAGTAGTCCTTAACGCAATTTTTAGAAAGAAAGATAACTACTAGCAAATGATATACATACTTAGGTATAAATCTTGTTTACAGTAAAATAATTAAAAATATGAGTTGTACAATGCTAAACAGCATTATTTTTATTTGGTGTGCTCATTTATAACATTATCATATGCTATTCTTGACTAAAAGTACATGCGTTTTGTCACACCTGCCACCACCACCACCACCCCCACCCCCACCACAAATTCAATCTGTGTGAGGGCTCCCTCTAGTGCACAGAAAAACATCTCTGCAATTTATAAGGAACACTATAGCATCCTTGTAGCTTGTCTTACCTGGATGGCATAACAGCATACTGTTTGGCTGAATTCTGTCAGTGACACTTCATTTATCTGCTAGCATAAATGCCTGAATATGCAGATTGCCAGTGGACCTTGGAACTCCCCTGGCTGACCCATAGTTTTGTATCCCTCAGGAGCCCTGATTTTAGCCTTCCATTTTGTGGGTGGTCTGGCCTGGGTTCATTTTTAATCTCTGTTCCTTGACTTTCATCCACCTTCTATCATGAATGGGGGCTTCCATCTTTCTCTGGTCATACTGCAGAAGATGCATCTGTCTCTTGTAATATTATGTGGAGCATCCATTCTTCTCTGGTCACAGTATGTAGCATCTAAATGTCAACTGTCATGGTGTGGAACATCTATATTCTCTTGTCATGGTAGAGAACATGTATCTGTATCTTCTAATAGTATGGAACATTCACCAATCTGTTTTCATAGCATGGAATATCCTTCCTTTTCTATTTATGATATGGAACATTATCTGCTTTTATCAAGTTATAAAACATCTAGCATTTTCTGGTCATGGCACATAATAGTCATCACTCTACAGTCATGGTAAGGAATATCAATTTGTTTTTCATCATAGTATGGAACATCCATCAGTCTCTGGTCATGGTACAGAACATCCATAGTTTTCTTATCTATCCATTGTCATGGTATGGAACGTCCATCACTCTCTGGTTATGGTATGGAACATCTATCTGTCACTTGTCATTGAATGAAACACCCATCATTCTCTGGTCATAATATCAATGACATAGATACTCTGGGTTCAGCTGCTGGTCAGCAGGTTTGGATGCCTTTCTTTTGGATCTAGGTTGTCAGTTTGTTATGTGTGCATGATTTTGTCCTCATGCTTTCTTCAAATGCCTCCATTCATCTGGGCAATCTGAACTGCCAATAGATGTCCTGCTGTGCTTGCTGCACTTTACCCAACTTGACCAAACTGCCAATCCCTCAACTACCAGGGAAGGGAATTTTATTAATTTATTGTTTATTGAGATTAGAATTGCAAAAGGTGTACTGCTGCTGTTGTTCTAACCAATGTATTGTTACATTAAATTATTTGTGAAAGAAGGAACGTTTTTGTGTCCTGGAAAAAATCTAATTTCCCAGGAAAGTGCTGCTGTTACTAATTTACTGGTTAGTGTTCCTTGCTATTTAAATTGTGACATTGTGAAACCTGCATGCCTGTGTGCTTCACTTATTGGAGAAACAGCCATACTATATTACAGTCCCACAATTCAGAATTATCATAAAAAATTTAACCTAGTTTTAGAAAGTGTTATGCATGTAGTTTAATATGTAATTGAAAATTAATGGTCAGATTTCTGGATCTTAAAACTTGAACATCAGTGTCACTATGGCTTCTTATATGTATGCATGTATGTATGTTGGCTGAAAATATTTCTTGACTTTTCACAATACTATTTGTCTGTAACTTAAATTTCATATGCAGTTTAAATGCCTACATGTCCTATACTTTATTAATAGCATGTGTATGTGTCATTAAGAAAATCTTTTAAGATATGTGCAGAAGTAAGTTAAAGGGCAAGCTTTTATCAGTAAGTCAATACTTATTCTCAAGGGACAATAGCTTCTATTAAGCAAATTAATTAAAAATGTTTTTTTAGTATGACAACTAAATGGAGTATGAAAACGTCTGTCTGTTTTCAGTATTAGAAAAACAAAAATATATCATGTTAATACAACTGTAGTCCTAATACTAAATTTATTTCCATGTTTAAAAAGCCAGATTGCTTTTGTGCTGCTCTGGGTCCATTTGAAAATATGAAAGGCTCTTTTTGTCAGTATACACTCACAAAGTGTGCAGTCTTGAGCAAGTGTATTTATCAAACAGTGCTTCTAGGCTGTCCCAAAAAAATTCTATGTTCCCTAGTGGGCATATTAGGTTAACGAACAAATAAAAATGAATATAAAAATTAGAAGGTTTTGCCCATTCCTTTCTAATAAACCAGGTTAACTACATAGATGGTTATCATTTCCCTCAGCACTTTATGTAAGCAATTTGCCCTAAAGTGTGATAGGCTCACTGACACTGATTTTTTTTTCATTTGTTCTAAAATGTGATAGGCTCACTGCCACACATTTTTTGTGTGTATTATGTTTTTGTTAAAATATTTGCCCATTCTTTCAGACATTTTTGAACAAGGTAGGAGAATAAACAATAACCGTAAGTAGTGGTGGTGGTGTTGCAGTAGCGTTGTTGCCTCACAGTTAGACGTTGCCCGTTCAATTCTCAGTTAGAGCGTCTTCTGTGTGGCGACATGCATGAATGGGCGTTCCTTCATTGAAGGTTGTGCATTAGGCCTGGCAAGCCAGCAAGTAAAAATCTACTGCCAATCATTAGCAGACCGGAGTTCCGCTGTGGCGACCCCAAACCGGGAAAAGTGGAAAGACACAAAGTGTCTGGCACAATAATGCACATAGTCAGGACTTGGACTCCATGTTTAATAGCTGCAATCTTCTTTATTACTAAAACTATTTGATACCATAGTGACAGTAGCCTTCAAGACATAGCAACCAACAAACAATTCCTAGGGGTCTAACTGCTCTAACCAGTAATGCTTAAATTACATCTGTTAATTAGATTATTAGCCCCGGCACTGAAGAATTTTAGAAAGAAAAAAAAAAATTAGGAAGATTATAAATGACTGCATTTTAATGACAGAAATCTATTAATAAACTGTTTGCGTTTTGTCTATTAATTTACTTCCCTAAATCCAAATATTATAATACTATTCCACCTTTCTTCTATTTATATCTGCCTATTTACAAACTGCTTTACCTTTCTGTTTTTCTGGATATGCTCTGTAATCTTGGGCCCTTGTGAAGTTACTGCATTTTTCTTTTTGAATTTTTGCAGCAGATAAGTGTTCATAGATTCATAGGTGTTTACTAGGCTAATGACCACTAGGGCCTTTTAAGCCTAGCCAAGCATCTTGAATCTCTGACAAGTTTTGGTACCCTTGATATGTGTAAGAAGGGGCTTAACAGTTGAAACATTTACAAGCAGGGGCCTGAGAGATGAAGCATTATAGGCTGCCTGTGTCCATTAGAGACATAGGTACCAAACCAGGGATGAACTTCCTGTTCCCCATGCAACTGTCCAAGTTGCAATTGAATTGGGTTAGGGAGGAACTCTGCTTCACATGGATAGGGAACCTTTTCCAGAGATGGGGTAGTCTCTGTGATACATACCTGTCTCTCTAGCAGGTCCTATTTATATCACAGGCAAGGTGTAAGTCTTTAGAATGGGTAATTCTGATGCTGTTTGTTTTGTGGCTATGAAGGAGATCCATCAGGGTGGGGACTGAAATGTCTTGTATGCCAGGCATACAGCCCTCCTGAACAGCCTGTGGGAGACAGAATATAGGGATAGGGCCTTGAGGTGGTCTACACAGGACATGTTACTTATGTCATGTATTCTTTTAGTGAGGAACCCCTGTGGACATTTCAGTTGTTCGATGTGCCAGGTTAGGTACATACCAAAGGGGGGATTGTACTCAATGATAGGTCTTATGAATGCCGAGTACTGTAGAAAAATGACCTTCTTGGATCTCAATGCCATACCTTTGTTTATAAGTTGCACAACATAGAAATATTTCCTCATTATTGTAGACACGTGATGGTCAAAGGCTAGAATACTGTCTAAATGTTTCCTGAAATCCCTAACTACTGGGTCAACTGTTAGGGGTGTGTTGTCAATATGATAGTTACCAGGAGTGGATCACTTTCTGAAGGATACTATTATGCATTTCTTGGCATTTAGTTTTAGTCCATGGCTCTAATGCCAGTTATTTGTTTGTGTCAGTGGAGGATTCTAGGACTGCTCCTAATTTGCAATAATCTACAAATTTAGTCAGTCAGATTACTGACATTGGCCTTGACTTCAGAGAAGTAATTGCCAAAAAGGAGCAATCCTCGGACTGATCCCTGAAGGATTCCACTTGTGGCTGGCCTCTTTGTAGAGGTGGATTCCCACTTCTAACTTCCTGGGTCCTATCTGTGAGCCAGTTAGCTATCCAATGGGTGACATAAGGGTTTATACCTAACCTCCTGAGTTTGTCAACAATGTCCAAGTTGGGTATTATGCCAGATGCCTTAGCCAGGTCAAGGTAGGTAGTGTGAACCATTTTGCCCCCATCCATTGCTTTGGTGACCTTCTCAAAGAAGTCCACCAGGTTGAGCAGGCATGACCTGCCTCTGACGAAACCAAACCAAACTGGTTTGTGTCCAGAGTCTGAAGGTATCCTATGTCATTACTGATCATTTCCATGGTAATTCTTTCCATGGCTTTGCATATGAGACTAGTGAGACTTGTGGGTCTGTAGATGGCCCACCTTTGTGAACAGGGATGACTGTTGCTGCTCCCCATTCATGAGGCATGAAGCCTGTTATAGTAAACTAGTAATTCCAGAGGGCCTGATAGGTCATGTTTCATGCTGCTTAGAAGGCATCATGGAATATTGTCTGGGCCCAGTGATGCAGTGTTCTTGGTTCATAGGTTTATACTAAGCTAACTGCCCTTGCGAGCCATTGTAAGCCTAGCCAATTATCCCTTGTGAGACTCAAACCCTGCATCTTGTGTTTGTAAGGCAAACACCTTAACCATTAGGCCACCCTCCCATGGTCTTAGAGAGAGAGCATTAAGGAGTAATAACAGAGAGAGTTATATTTGATGGTATTTCCTAAGGGGAGGTTGAGGGCAAGAGAAGAGTAAAGGTGGAGCCAAATTTGTTGGCCAGTAGGTTTGCTATATCTTCTGGCTCAGTAAAGGTGGCTCCATTAACAACGAAGTCCACACACAATTCTGTATTGTCTTTGAGGTTTTGCTTTGGTAGCATACTTCTCAACCGTACAGCTTTTTGCAGAATGTTCAGATTCTGACCTCATATTTTTGGTCTGCTTTTATTAAATTGTGTTTTTCTGGCAAGTTACTGGTAAATCATTAAAGACTAAAGTTAGAAAATAATGACATTTGAATTACAGACTTCATATCCTTTAGAAAATTCATGTTAATGCCATACTTGTTATTCTATCAACTTTCTATGTTTGTAAGAACAATATTAAAATTTTAACTATTTTTGGCTCTTTGTCCCACTTTTATTTATGGCTTCGTCCAGCTTTTTTGCGCTAAGAGGTTGAGAGGTATGTTTGGTAGATTTTATTTGCCCTCTGAGTTGTTTGTTTAATTTGATGAGAGTGCTTTTATCCTGCTGGGTGCTACAGTTTCTAATTTTTTGCCATGACGCTCTTCCTTCTGTTATACAGTCTGTTGATGTTGTGATTCCACCAGGGTGTCCTGTTTTTTGAGTTAGTTCTCTACTTCTTCCTGGTGGGTACAGCTGACTCTATGCAAATATTAACATGCTTGTATAGGGTTTCTGTGAACAGTTCCACATAGACAGCAGTGTTCTCAGGATTTATGAGAGCTTGAAATGTTGCCAGGTTATCACTTAGTAGTAGGAAGGTAGCCTAGGTGTAGTTCTTGAACATTCCAAGGTTAGCTGTGGCTCCAGGTTTTATTTTTACTTCAAATTAAAACATTTTTCGTTTGATCTTACCAAAAAAGACATTACATTATGGAGTGTGCAGATGCAGTATGTTTGTATCTGATCAGTGTATTGATCAGAGTTTGTGTTTACAAAATTCATGAATCTCTGTGCTTACATGTTTGTTGTCATACATGATTCCCAGTTAATAGTGGGATAATTAAAGCTGCCCATGAATAATGTTTTGGATTTGATGATAAGTGCTTCCAATACGTTTAAATACATGTTATGGTGTTCCTGGGTTATAGAGGGTGCTGTGACTGCAAGCATCCTCCTCTCTTTTCCTTAATGACCAAAAAAGTACAGGATTTCCAAGATAGCTGTACATTGAGTAATAGCTTGACTCTAGCTCACCCAGTGTGAAAACATATACTTAACAGAGAAGGCAATTAGACTTTTGTGTTTATGGGTAAATTTCAGTAACTGGCTAGTAAGTGTACTGCCTGGATACCAGGAAAAAATAAATACAGAGCACCTGGGAAAAATCAGGTACAAAAGGTGAGAAAGAAACACTGACTGAGGAAAGTTATGCAGCTGTTCAACAAAAAGCAATGCAACATCCAGAAATGACTTCCAGTAACTTACAGGAAGATATAAGACAAATGCAAACAGACCTTGTTAAAATAAACAAAATACTGATGGAGTATATCAACACAAACAACAAAAGGCTGGACAAATGGAAGAAGCTTTAAACAGATATTCAGATAAGGTGATAAAGCTACAAAATCAGAGGTTGAAATGAAGAAAAGGCTGGCTGAATATGATACTACTCAGGAAGGGATGTTTCAAAAATAATAGAATTAAAGGACAGCTATACCAGAGAAGCTAGAAGGAACAGCCTACATTAATTTTATGAAAGTACAAATAAGCAACTGGACTGGTATTCCCAGCAGGAGCTGTTAGATGAAAGGGCATATCATGTGTATGCTTCAAATCTGGCTACAAGAAAGCAACCTAGACTTTTAATTGTAAAGATACAATCCTATCAGCAAAAGGAGTTGATTCTGACAAAGCTGTGGCAGAAGGGCAAATTACTAAAAGTGGGAGACAGCAGAGTGTTTGTGGAGAATGATTACTCATTGTACACTGGGAAGAAGAGGAGTAAATTCATTCCACTATTCAGAGAATGTTGAGATGCAGGTATGAGATTCAAACTGCTGTACCCAGCTGTCTTCAAGGTATTCTTCACTGGAGGGTGCATGCTAAGCAGGAAATACAAAAGTTTGTCCAACAAAAAATGAGCCGTGAAACAGTATGAGATTCTGCTTCTTGTTCTTCTGGTAATAAAGACCACAGAGAGACTGCACCTGTGAAACTTTTTCCAATGTTTCATTGGAAAATGTTGGAGAGAAAGAGGGGAGAACGAGCGTCGACTAGAAGAATCGAGAGTATGTTGGAAATGAAGAAAAGACAGGATTTGAGAAATGGAGATCAACAGTAATAAAAACAGTAACAATGTGGGATTACAGTGTAATAACAATATTTGTGAAATATGACAGAACAAGAAAATCTGGAAATATTGAACGTTTGTTTCTTGCATGCTAAGGTTTTCTCAGTTATTTTTAAGTGTAATGCGGATTGCAAATAGGTGCTGCCACTCTTCTTCTTTTTTTTTCTTTCTTTCTCCCTTCCCTCTTTATTCTTGTTCAGTTTTAAGAAAAGTAGGCACTGCAATGCAAAAAAAGCTTGGTTACAAGAACACAACCCAAGAAATATGAATGTGCTTTTTCTCATTCTTGCATGGGGGAATAACTATATTAAGGATCTTAGATAGATTTAGTAATACGTTTTAAGAGAAAGCAAGTAAATGAAAAAGAATATTGAATATTATGATAAAAAGAAATTGGTTACAGTCTGGTGGAGAGTGATTTGCTGGGAGAAAAAAAGAAATGAGAAACTAGCTAGGAGGTAATGTTCTCTGAAAGCATTCACGGGTTTTCCCAGCTGGGAGAGCTATAAAGATAAGACAAAACCAGTTAGCACTTAGTAGAAGCACAGGCTGCAGCCATGCTTCTTAGTATGGATAGCTTTTATTTTAGGTTAACTCAAGATTGAGAGTGTGGCTGTCAATTTGGGACATATACTCTTATTAGGAGAGCAATGCTTGAATATTTGAAGATAAACATATAGTTTTGTATATTAGTGTTAAATAAATAGGTTTTTAGGGGTATTGGGTTTTTTTGAGGGCTTTCAATTAAACAAAAAGTTCTGTAAGATGTAACATAGGCTCAAATGGCTATGACAAGAAACAACTATATGAATGCTCAATTTGCCAAACAGTGTATGCATGTAAGACAAAAACTGGAACTAGACGTTTAACAAAAAATGTGTTATACATAAAAGGTGGATATTGTGACATCCCTAGTCAGGACCAGTGATCAAGGAGTCTCAATCCTCACCATGGATACAGGTAAGGGATGTTCACTTGGAACAAAATAGGTAAACACAGTTTTTCCAGAGGCAGCTGTCTGCACCAAGCACAGTTTCCTTTAAGAGCACATAGGGAGCACACTCAGTCCTGGGGCTGGGTTTCTCTCTCTCTCTCTCTCTCTCCAGGCCCCCAAATAAGACTTCCCACTGACACAGCTGTACAGTTGGGTCCTCATCCAAGTGTTCCAAGCCATGTCCTCCATCACCCTCTCTGCAAAACCAGTGCTCTGTGTCTCTGCTCCCTGTAGTTGACACACACACACACTCTTTGAGATTTAATTTTCACACACACACACACACACACACACACACACACACACACACACACACACACACACACACACACACACACACCTGGGAAAGGCTGGCATAGATTTACCAGCTATGCCCCCTCTGGCCAGACTATACGGTAGATACTGTCATCAGAACACTCCAAAGCCAGCTGCTCTAAGGCTCTTACAGGTATACCCAATTATACTGAGTAAAATTAATACTAATACAAATGCTAGTGCTTGACCAATGCAGCAAGGCTTTCAGGAGAGGTCACAGTGTCACAAAATAAATATAATTACTCTCAAAGGTTAAAATATTTTCTAAAAGACCAGCCATGATGAAACGTTGAAATATATTTCATAATAAATAATAAAAGAAGATGAAAATACTAAACATCTGTTTACAATTAACACCAGTTTAAATCACAGGAAATATTAAAAATGACACAGATGGATAGATTCACACAGATACAGAAAAACAATACTTAACTAATCTCACTATATTTTCCTGTCTGATCTAAAGAATTACTATTCCCTGGTTACTTACTAAAGCAAGGCAAGATGAAGTGGGTGAGTGATCCTTCTTTGTCATGTTTTAAAACCAGACTGCCCTGAGACTTTTCTCTTATCTAGTATTAAAACATCATTTCAATGGTGGATTACAGAATTTCCTACACTACCCCCTTTTACTAGAAACTGAACCAGAATCTAGTGTATAGATGATACCATACACAGAGACAGAGCTTTGCTGAGACGTGTTATAGCATCTGGAAGCTATAAAAATACTTCAAAACTTCCACCCTTCCAGGGTAGCAATTAGTTCACTCCTCATGACAATACAGTAGGATTCATAGCCCTCGTTTTCACAGACATTTTGTCAAAGGGCTGCAATCAGAACTGTAAGATACAATCTTTATGACCTAAGCCAGATAATTTGATGTGGTTTAGTGGTCTTGTCAGTTCCAAAACAGAGTGCTAATTGCCATTATCACACCTCTCACTAATATGTAAATATCATTTCAGTGCTGGCTTTAGAATGACATCACATCTGGTCAACTGACTCTGGTTCTCACACTACCCCCTTTTCTGGAAACTTGAGCCAGGATCTTGCACATATGTGTCTCAATACACACAAAGAGCTTTGCTAACATGTGTTACAGCATCTGGAAAGTACAGTTGTATACCTACAATAAATGTAGATGTTCGAGTGTATTCACTGTTGCAGTCATTACAATTGGGTTATCCTGCTGGCAGGCTACCCGCAGTCGGCCTGAATTCCAAAGTCTAGGTCCGGCGTCGGTTGCTGTCACTTCCTCCCTGACGTCAGTGTGCCAGGGGTATAAAAGATGCAGCCGACGCCATTTTCTTCAGTTTTTCTTGCCCAGATGTCAGGTGCCCCTAAAATGGTTGGCTAAATTATGCCAATGGGCATGCATGCACAAAAAACAACTTTTCTTCATCTACAAGCAAATACACCACATAGGTTGTATAGAATAGAGAAGTACAGATAAGTCCCAGCAAAGGAAAAAAGGGGTTGGTGGGAGGGTAACCTGGACTGCAACAGTGAATACACTCAAACATCTACATTTATGGTAGGTACACAACTGTACTATGTTCATCGTGTTTCACTGTTGCAGTCATTACAATTGGGTTAAATCCCAAAGCTAAGGTTGGGAGGCTGGTGCTAAATAGGATTAGAAGAGGCTATCAGGCCCTGCAGAACTGCAGTGGCAAATCCTGCCCTGGATTTAGAGTAGAGAGGTAAATGACAGTGCTTTGTAAAAGTATGCACTGAACTCCAAGTTGCAGCCTCTAAGATGTCTTTGGTTGGTACTCCTCTGAGGAAGGCTGCTGAAGTGGCTGCTGCTCTGGTTGAATGTGGCCTATTGCCCTTAGGCACTGATTTGCCATGCTATGAATAGCAGAAACGAATGCAGTGACCTATCCACTTTGAAATAGTCTGCTTTGAGATAGGCTTTCCTTGTGATCCTGCAGCATATGCCACTAGAAGTTGTTCAGTCTTTCTGAAAGCTTTGGATCTGTCCAAGTAGAAGCGTAGCTGCCTGTGAATGTCCAAAGAATGCAGGATTCTCTCACCCTTATTATATGGGTTTGGATAGAAGGTAGGCAAATGAATTGTTTGGTTAAGGGCCACACTGGACACTACCTTAGGCATAAATGTAGGGTTTGTCCGCAGAGAAACCCTGTCAGGATGAAAAATGATAAAAGGTTCCACAGCCATGAGTGCCTGTAACACTGAGACTCGTCTAGCAGAGGTTATTGCTAGGAGCAGAGCTGTTTTCCAGGATAGTAATTTAATATCAGCTGCAGAGGCTGGTTCAAACGGAGACAGTGTGAGTTTTTCCAAGACATAGTTGAGGTCCCATGCAGGTACTGGTGCTCTCCTTGGAGGTCTTATGTTTTTGGACCCTCTGAAGTACTGCCTTAATAATGGATGAGAGAAAATAGGTGATTCTGTGTTGTAATGAGCTGAAATGGCAGAGGCATGAATTTTAATTGATGAAAAAGAAAGACCTTTATCAAGCATCTCAGTTAAGTATTGCAAAATCTGAGGAATATTTGGAACAATCATGTCAAAACCTTGTGCCTGGTTCCAAGCACAGAATCTCTTCCATTTTTCTGCATAAGATTTTCTGGTGCTAGGCCTCCTGGCCTCCAAAATAACATCCATCACTGCTTTAGAGAGAGGTGTGCCTTGACTGGCTAAATTATCCACCATGCTGCCAGGTTTAGGGTCCTGAGTTGGCTGTGCAGTATTTGACTGTCTTGTTGGGTCAATAAGTGAGGAATTTGAGGTAATGTTCAAGCTGGGCATTGAGACAAGCTTTTTAGGATTGGGTACCAGTGCTGGTGGGGCCAGTCTGGGATAATCAGTATAATTTTTGGTTTCTCTTGTCTGATCTTGAGGAGTACCTTGGGGAGGAGAGGCAGAGGAGGAAAAGCATATACTGTTAGGTCTTTCCAGCTGAAAGACAGAGCATCCACTTTCCATGCTTGCTTGTGATACGTCCTTGTGCAGAATTTCTGTAGTTTGGTAGTTGTGAGGGGAGGCAAATAGGTCTATGTCCGGGCATTCCCAGTTCCTTGTTATCATGGTGAAGACTAGTGGATCCAATTTCCACTCGTGGGGATCCATTAGGTTTCTGCTTAATTCGTCTGGCAGAGTATTTGTCCTTCCTGGCAGGAATTGTGCTTGCAGATGTACTTGGTAAGTCAGTGCTGTGTCCCACAAGTTCATGGCTAGTCTGCAGAGGGGGTAGGAATGTGTGCCACCCTGCTTGTTTATGTACCACATAACTGTAGTATTGTCCGTCCTTATCAGTAGTTGTCCAGGATGAAGTAGATCCTTGAAGGCTGTCAGGGCATTCTGAACAGCTAGCATCTCTTTTTGACTGATATGTAGATGCATTTGACTTGTGGACCATGTGCCCTGAATACATCTTCCTGCCATATGGGCCCCCCAGGCATAATCTGATGCATCTGTTGTCAATGTCTGCCTGGCTGTGGGCAAGGTGAATGGCTGTCCCATGTTGTGGTGACAGGCTTTTGCCCACCAACGAAAATCCTGTTGCAGGCAGGGAATGATTATAATTATTGTTTCCAGGCTGTGGCAATGTTGAGTCCAAACACTTTTTAGATACCATTGAAGTTTCCTCATATGCAGTTCTACATATGGAATTAGCAGAATGCAGGATGCCATGAAGCCCAAAGTCTGCAGAATTTTTCTTGTAGATAACTGGGTCTTTGTTGCCAACATTTTGAAATAAATAGTCAGTTGTCTGTGTTTGTCTGGTGTGAGATAAGCCATCTGGGCAGTTGTATTTAAGCTTGCACCCAGGAATATTATCTCTTGAGAGGGTACGAGTTTTGATTTCTATTCGTTTACTGCGTACCCTAGACCTGTTAGTACTCTTTTACAAACGCCAGATGCTGTAGTAAAATGTCCTTGTTCTCTGCTTGAATAAGGCAGTCGTCCAAGTAAGGATATATTTGTATTCCTCTTTGTCTGCAAAATGCAATCACTGGTGCCAGGCATTTTGTGAAGACCCTGGGCACAGTAGATAAGACAAAGGGCAGTGCAGAGAATTGGTAATGCATTGATCCAGCTATAAATCTGAGGTATCTTCTGCATGATTGTCTGATTGGGACATGCAGGTATGCCTCTTTTAAGTCTAAAGTCACAAGCCAAGCCCTCTTGCCCAGCATGGGCAGAAGCTGCTGCAGAGTTAACATTTTGAATTTTGGAATATCCAGGAATGTGTTTAGGATAGACAGGTCCAGTACTGGTCTCCAGGCTTTGTCCTTTCTGGGCACCAAGAATAGCCTTGAGTAAAATCCTAGTCCCTGCTCTTGCTGTGGTACTTGCTGAATGGCTCTAATGTCCATGAGGGATGAAACTTGTTTTTGTGCTCTGCCCATTGATTGCGTGGCAGATCTGGCATACCGTTTGGTCTTGGCAGGGTGTGAAAGTGGAACCGGTAACCTTGTGATACTATATTTAGGACCCATTTGTCCTGGGTGATCATGTGCCAATTTTGTGAAAAAAGTGCTAGTTTTCCCCCCAAAGGGGCTGCCAGAAGGTAAGTGCTTGGTGCTGGCAGGGGAAAGTCATTGAGACTGTTTCCTGTATGGCTGTGATATTTCCTCTCTGCTTTTGGAGGTAGAAGCACCCCATTGTTTAGGCCTGTATGAGCCTTGGAGCTGTGATCTGCCTCTGTATCTGCCTCTTTATGGCTTCCCTGACACTGGAAAGGACCAATTCTTTGTAGGCCAGTTCCTGCTAAATCTGGGAGGCTGTACCTGCAAGAAATCCTTGACTGGTTGCATAGATTTAGCTTTGTCCTCCATTTTCTTCAGCACCTCTTCTGCTTTAACACCAAACAAAGTATCTTGCTGTAATGGAGCATCTAATAGTTTTTCTTTAACATGATCAGGCAGATTCTGTTCTTTTAACCAAGCATGCCTCCTAATGACAGAACCCGTAACAGCGGCCCTGTAGGAGGGCTCTAGAGAATCAAAACCACATTGCAAAGTATGCTTTCCTACTTGTTCAGCTGCATGCAATAAATCCTGCATTTCTTTGTTTTCTACACATTCTGAATTTGTTAACATTTTCTGTTTAAGCAGTGACATAAGATATTGCTGATATTTAAGCATATGAAATTGGCAATTTAAAGCTCTTACAGCCAAGGTAGCAGAAGTATAAATCTTTTTACCCCATCTGTCCAGGGCTCTGGAATCCCTATCAGAGGGGATAGGGTTTTTTGCAGTGGATCCTTGACCCCTTTGGGACCCTGAGAGATGGTTTCTGGGTCAGCAGCAGGGTTATTATAAAGAAATTTATGTGAATCAGGAACCCTATAGTATCTGTCTATCTTAACAGGGGCTGGTGGTAAAGAGTCTGGAGATGGACTGGACTCTGAAAATACATCATCTACAATATCTAAAACAGGTGGGATAGCAAGGGGCCTGTGCTGAGGCAATAAAAGGAAGTCTCTGAGCCTTTTCTTGGATTTTGAATAATCTTGGCTCTCCCAGTGGAAATGCTCCCTCACAGTAAGCAGTGTCTCCCCAAAAGAATAATCCTCAGGAGGAAAGGCTGAAGGGATAGATTCTTCAGCATCAGAATCCTCATAGGGAGGAATAGAATATTCCTGTTCAGAGGAGGAATCAGAGGAAATGGAAACCTGGTCTGAAGATTCGTATTCTATTTCTTGCCTAGGCCTCTTATCAGGAGGGGGATGGGAACCACTGATCAAAGTAATTAGGTCTTCAGCCATTTTAAGCATCTGTTTTTTAGGCATGGTAGCCTGTCCAGGTGAATGCTGTACTTGTTTCTTTGTCTTTAGAGCTGCTTTAGTCTTTGTCTTTGTAGCTGAAGAAGGTTTCACATATAACTGTGCAGTCCTGAAAACACCCTCAGAAGCCGATGCCTGCTCAGCGGCTCTGGACCCATCTGAGGGAATAGTTTCCAAGTGTCCAATACCTTGAGTTTCCAGTGGCCTAGTCGGCTCCACATCGGAGTCAGAAGCGGCCTGTAGCTCTGAGGTAGCGGGTGTCAGGGGCTGCGAAAGCGCCTCACTGAGAACCAGCGACAGGCCTAGCAGAAGCCTCGTCATCGGTTTTGGATCTTGGATGCCTGTCCTTTTCTTTTTCCTTGCGCTTTTTATAAACTCCGGTAGTCGGCTGTTCCGACGGCATTATATAACTGAATCTTCTGCCAAAGTAATGGAATGCAAAATCGTACCGACGCTTAATAGTGCGTTGGTTAAATCTAACACAAAACCGACAACTAGCAACGTTGTGGTCAGGGCCTAGGCAAGGAATACAGTAAGAATTAAAATCCTTATGAGGTATTTGCTTCCCACAAGAAATACAATTATTAACTTTTTCTGACATCAGTCTGGAGCAAGAAAAAAGTTTCCCCAATGGGGTACTTAGCTTTAATGAAGACTTCGGATCTGAAATTCGAATTTGAAAATCTCAGGAGTCGGCCGACTGGCACTTGCGAACTGCTTTTGCTTCGGGCACCGTGTGGCAAGAAAGACTGAAGAAAATGGCGTCGGCTGCATCTTTTATACCCCTGGCACACTGACATCAGGGAGGAAGCGACAGCAACCGACGCCGGACCTAGACTTTAGAATTCAGGCCGACTGCGGGTAGCCTGCCAGCAGGGTAACCTAATTGTAATGACTGCAACAGTGAAACATGATGAACATGCTGTAAAACTATTTTAACACATCCACTCTTCCAAAAGGTCTACTAAGCCAGGTTTCTCACAGACAAGAGAAAAGAGGAAAATCCCAGGATGCAAAAAACTCCCTTACTAGCCTCAGTAAGAAACTGAGATGCCTCATAAAATCCTCCAAAGCTAGTTATGAAAATAAAATTGCCAAAGATTCCAAAGACAACCACAAAGCATTCTATAACTATGTCAAGAATCTAAATGGCAATGCTCAGATCTGCTCTGAGCTAAAACAGAATGGCATTAAATATACTGATCCGACGGATATTGCCAATATCCTGGCAGATCGATTCAGTGGCAACTTCACCCCCCTCTCACCCCCTAAATGGCCCATTTCAATACCGGAAGATTGCCAAATTCCAGTAATAACGGCCACACAGGTACAAAACGCACTCTCTAAAGCCAAGAATACAGCATCCATGGGACCAGATGACATCCCGGGCTGTGTACTACATGAACTACAATATGAACTGGCACCTCACCTAAGTGTCATGTTTAATCATAACCTCACCTCAGGTTTCGTGCCCACTGAGTGGCGCAGAGCTACAGTTATCCCATTCCACAAGGGGGGATCCACCTTGGATCCCGGAAACTACCATCCCATCAGTCTGACAAGCCTTATCTGCAAGGCCATGGAGCGTATTATCATGGAACTTATAAACAAAGACATTGGCAACCTTCAAACACTGCACCCCACCCAGTTTGGGTTTGTGAAGGGCCGATCTTGTCTCCTGAACATGATTGACTTCTTTGAATCAGTCTCCAGAGCCATGGACAAGGGTAAGGTGGTCCACACAGCCTATCTAGACCTTGCCAAGGCCTTTGACACCATCCCCCACTCTGGAATCATAGATAAACTTACTAAGTTGGGCATTAATCCCTATGTCACCCAATGGGTTGCTAAATGGCTTACTGATAGAACCCACACTGTAAAAGTAGCCGACTCCAAATCCAGCTCCAGACAAGTGACAAGTGGAGTACCTCAGGGTTCAGTCCTGGGGCCGCTCTTGTTTGGCATCTACTTCTCTGAAGTACAGGTCAACACTAAGGGACACTGGCTAACAAAGTTTGCAGATGACTGCAAACTGGGAGCCATTATTGAATCCCCAAATGATGTGGATACTCTACAAAAGGGCCTTACAGAAACAGATGCTTGGTGCCAGAGCCATGGGCTCAAGCTCAATGCCAAGAAATGTATTGTTATCCCCTTTGGGAAAAAACATGTATCCATGAATTACCATATAGGTGGCAGTACACTAAACACAGAAAGTGTGATAAGAGACTTAGGGACACAGGTGGACAGTGGTCTCACCTTCGATAACCACGTCGCCACAACAGTCAGGAAATCCTTCTATGTGGCACACCTCATCACGAAGGGCTTTTCATCCAGAAAAAAGGAGGTCATTGTCCCACTGTACTCATCCCTCATTAGACCCATTATAGAATACAACGCCCCATTTGGTATGTACCTCTCAAGACATCTGCAACAACTGGAAAGGCCTCAGAAATACCTCACTAAAAGAATCACAGGCCTAAAGCAGATTCCCTACGCTGACCGCCTTAACAATCTCCAGCTATACTCTTTCGCATATCATCTACTCAGAGGCGATCTCTGCTTAACATACAAGGCTATGTCAAACCCAGAGCTGTTGGACATGCTACACTTAAAGAAATCCCAGTCCCTCAGAGCTACATGCTCCAGGGATCTAAACCTTGTCATCACAATAAACAAAACATGCTGGAGGGATAGGTTCCTGACCCAGAGACTCCCCAGACTCTGGAATAGATTGCCCATACATGTCAAGCAGAGTGCCTCTTTGGACCTCTTCAAGAGGAACCTTGGCGATTGGATGGGAGAAAGGAAATTCACCCCAGGGATCACGTCAGTCGCCCTGCTAGACAGGGGTCCAGGAAAGTAAATAATGTGAGAAGAAATAGCCAGGGAATTGTTATGGCTAGGCTTGTATAGGCCCTAGGGCTGATA
Source organism: Protopterus annectens (assembly GCF_019279795.1). Lineage (NCBI taxonomy): Eukaryota > Metazoa > Chordata > Ceratodontiformes > Protopteridae > Protopterus > Protopterus annectens. The sequence continues at coordinate 1,798,095,762 of NC_056741.1, read as the reverse complement.
GCCTAGTACCAACCTATGAACCTATGAACCTATGACATTTAGTCTCTGGCTGCAGTCAGAACTGCAAGGTACAATCTTTATGGCCTAAACCAGGTAATTTAATTTCAGACTACTTTTCAAAGTTAGCTGGCCTGAGATTAATGTCTTCTCTTCCAGTATTCTGTGTTACAATATATTCATTTCAACAGTTACAATACAGTCTGACATACAGGTATATTTCTTTTCTGTCCAGTAGGACCCACTGTTGGTACATTTCTGTCTTTTAACACAAGCAACTTTACAAATACATTTTCAACACAAGCACCTGTACAAATCAGTTTGATATACAAATGACATAAAATACTCTATAAAACTCCAGCTAGCTATGCTTTCATATATTACACATGTATTGCTCTACTCTCTCTGGCACAGCTGGCACTAACTCACATCATCATAATCTGAATAAAGCTGAGAAATATGGACATCAAGAAAAGGTACTAATGGAAATGTTATAGAAAAATTAAATATGCCAAGGTTAAAGGTAGATGAGGCTCAATTACTAATGGTTAGGATAGGAGGAGATGAGATAACAATTGTGATGTATAATCAGTCTACAGGAAATCCCCCAGGAACAGATGTTATTCCTATGGAAATTTGGAAGCTAGGAGGGAAAAAATGATAAAGATCTGAAAGGTTTTGTTTTACAGTATTTTAGGAGGAGGAGAAGTACCAACATCCTGGAAGAAAGCAGTGGTAACTGTAATACCTAAAGAGGGTAAAGCTCAATCAGATCCAGCTTCATACAGGCCCATTTCAATACTAAACCATGATTATAAAGTGTTCATGTCTATAATGGCTAAAAGAATGACAAAGGAAATGCCAAAATTGATAGATATGGATCAATGTGGTTTTGTGGGGGGGACAAACATTTCACAACATTAACAGAACACTGATGATCCAGAGGGAAGCAGAATGTAAGAAAATACCATTGTTGTTAGTAGCTCTTGAAGCAGAGAAAGCATACAACAGAGTAAGCTGGGACTTTATGAGCAGGGCATTGGAAGCATTTGTATTTCCTGAAAAAATTATAAGGTTGATTAGGAGGACATATGAGGGATCAGAGGCAAAAATTAAAGCATGCTGGGTCCTCTCTGAGAATTTCTGCTTGAGCAGAGGAACCAGGCAGGGGTGTCCTCTTTCCCCTTTGTTGTTTGCATTATATTTAAAACCATTAGCAAAGAAAATAAGGGACTCAGAAAATTCAAGGATATAATTGGTATGACAGTCAAGAAAAGCTGGCTCTATTTGCAGGTGATATTATTTTATTTATTTATTTTATTTATTTATTTATTTATTTATTTGCAGTTGGTTTACCAGGATAGTCCATTGGGCCAAAATGAACCCGTTTTCAATGGAGTCCTGGGGAGAAAAGCTCCAGAACAATATAGATTACAGTAGGTATTATACATACTTAAACATTATTAAAACTTTCAAGTAGACAAATTCAAATACAATGCACAACAATTACAATTAATTTAACAGTGTTAAAACTAAAAAGGATTATACATAAATTCAAAATTCTAAATTTAAAATTCTACTAAAGTTATTTCATAAAGAGAGTTCTCCATGTGAGAGGTAGAGTGTAGAGTATTCTTACACATTCTATGGTAATAATAGGAAAGTGGGAGTTATGGGTAATGAGAGAGAGAAATCAGGGGTGTAAGTAGGACTAGGAGGAAATGGGGATGTTCAGTGTAGTTAAGTAGGGTGGGAGCAAGAGCATTCCCACTGGGAAAGTAGATGTGAATGAAGAGATTTTTTTGAACATGAAATGGTTAGAGATAGTACAGATAGATGGAGGTAGAGAGTTCCAGAGACGTGCTAAGCCATGTGAGAGAAGATGTTTGCCTAGGGGATGGGTTGGTTTGTACACTTCTAATAGGTTTTGGTTGTTGGACCTTAAAATTCTATCAGGTATGTGCATTTTGAACACAGAAGAGAGGGAGGGACAGAGGGAGGTTTTGAAAATTAGTTTATTAGTTTATTTTATACCTGACAAAACCAGAAAGACACATTACAGTGTTGTGGAACATTTTGAGACGGTTTCATATATTTTCAGGATACAAAATTAATGAAGCTAAAACAAAGACAATAGCGGTAAATTATGTACCCACACATGAATTTTTTCAGAAATATCCATATTTATGGGGACATGATAAAATGAAGTATTTAGGAGTATGGCTTGAAAATTATTCTGGTGTGGCAGCTAAGGATATCTGGGAATAGACTAAACAAAAGATGATACAAAAACTGAGAAAATGAAATATTTGTTATATGGATATGGATAGTAAGATACAAGCAGTTAAAATGTTTTTAGTCCCATTAGTCTTTTACACAGGTCAGGCATATTTTTATCAACCAGAGGAGAAGTTGTGGGTAGCAATTAATAAAGAGCTGAAAGACTTTATCCAGGAGGGGAAGATGGCAAGAGTCAAGTGGGATAAGTTGATTCTTCTAGTAGAACAGGGTGGACTGGGATTACCTGATTTGAAGGGGTATTTCAGAGCTACACAGTTAAGGCTCCTTTACATAGCACAAGCAAAAAAATATAATTTAAAGTTGAAAGGGATGATGATGAAACAGGGGGGAAGCTCAAGAAACAAGGAGATACTGGGATTTTTGATGCAGGCCTTTAAGGATAATAGCAATAATCATGCAGAATTTTATATCTATAAAGTAGAAGAAAGTATCCTAAGAACTAAGCCAAGACTGGAATGGAGAAAGGAGATTCTGCCGATAGGGATGACTGCAATTAGGGATATAGGCAATAGGCAAGAGGGAGCTGGAATTTATTGGAGAAAAAGTACAGCTGTGTACCTACCATAAATGTAGATGTTCAAGTGTATTCACTGTTGCAGTCATTACACTTCGGTTATCCACCGGCAGGCGACCCACAGTCGGCCCGAGTTCCAAAGTCTTGGTCCAGCGTCGGTCGCTGTCGCTTCTTCCCTGACGTCAGTGCACCAGGGGTATAAAATTTGCAACCAATGCCATTTTCTTCAGTTTTTCTTGCCCCAGATGTCAGGTGCCCCCAGATAGGAAGGCTGAAAAGATATAAGTATGCCAAACAACAATGCATATAATACTATAAACATTTCTTTCATCTACAAGCAAATACACCACATAGGTTGTATAGAGTTGAGAAGTACAGAATAGTCCCAGCAAAGAGGGGGATTGTGGGTGGGTAACCTGGACTGCAACAGTGAATACACTCGAACATCTGCATTTATGGTAGGTACACAACTGTACTATGTTCATCGTGTTTCACTGTTGCAGTCATTACACTTGGGTAGAATCCCAAAGCTGAGGTTGGGTGGCTGGGTCTAGATTGGATTTGGCGAGGCTAACAAGCCCTGCAGAACTGCAGTGGCAAAGCCTGCTCTAGATTTGGAGTAGAGAGGTAGGTGGTAGCGCTTGGTGAAAGTGTGCACTGAGCTCCAGGTTGCAGGTTCTAAAATATCTTTGGTTGGTACCCCTCTGGGGAAATCTGCTGATGTGGCTGCTACTCTGGTAGAATGAGGCCTAATGGCCTTAGGCACAGATTTGCCATGCTGTGCATAACAGAAGCGGATGCAGTATCCTATCCATTTGGAGATTGTCTGCTTTGTAATTGGCTTTCCTTGTGATCCTGCAGCATAAGCTTCAAACAGTTGCTCAGTTTTTCTGAAAGATTTTGTTTTGCCCAAGTAAAATCGTAGTTGCCTGTGTATATCCAAAGCGTGCAGATGTTTTTCCCCTTTATTCTGTGGATTTGTGTAGAAAGTAGGCAAATGAATGGTTTGGTTTAAGGCCACATTGGAGACCACTTTTGGCATGAATGTGGGGTTTGTTCTAAGAGAAACCCTGTCTTGATGAAAAATGAGGAAAGGTTCTACAGTCATCAATGCCTGTAACTCTGAGACTCTTCTTGCTGAAGTTATTGCTAGGAGCAGAGCAGTTTTCCATGACAGAAATTTAAGATCAGCTGTGCTGGCTGGTTCAAATGGAGGCAGTGTTAGCTTCTCTAATACAAAATTGAGGTCCCAAGTTAGCACTGGTGCTCTTCTAGGGGGTCTTATATTCTTTGCCCCTCTGAGGTACTGCCGTAGTAGAGGATGTGAAAAAATAGGAGGATCTGCACTGTAATGAGCTGAAATGGCAGAGACATGGATTTTAATAGATGAAAAAGATAGGCCTTTGTCCATCATCTCAGTCAAGTATTGTAAAATCTGAGGTATATTAGGGACCAGTGGGTCGAGTCCTTGTGCCTGGTTCCAAGCAAAGAATCTTTTCCATTTTTCTGCATAAGATTTCCTAGTGCTGGGCCTCCTGGCTTCCACAATTACCTCCTTTACAGCTTTAGAGAGAGTTGCAGTCTGAGTGGCTATATTATTCGCCATGCTGACAGGTGTAAGGTACTGAGTTGACTGTGCAGAATCTGATAGCTTTGCTGTGTCAGAAGATGAGGGATTAGAGGAAGAGGGCAAGGTGGGTCCTGAGACAGTGTTTTTAGGACTGGATACCAGTGTTGGCGTGGCCAGTCTGGTATAATTAGGATCATTTTTGGCCTCTCTTGTCTGACTTTTAGAAGTACTTTGGTAAGAAGAGGCATCGGAGGGAAGGCATAGACTGTCAGGTTTTTCCATCTGAATGATAGAGCATCCACTTTCCATGCTTGAGAGTGATAAGTTCTTGTGCAAAATGTCTGTATTTGGCAATTGTGAGGGGAGGCAAACAGATCTATGTCTGGGCGTCCCCACTCCGTTATTATCATGTTGAACACTTGTGGATTTAGCTTCCATTCATGAGGATCCATGAGATTTCTGCTTAGTTCATCTGCTAGTGTATTTTTTTGTTCCTGGCAGGAATTGTGCTTGCAGATGTACCTGGTAGGTCAGTGCTGTGCTCCATAAAGTCTTGGCTTGTCTGCATAGGGGGTAGGAATGTGTGCCCCCTTGCTTGTTTATGTACCACGTAACTGTGGTATTGTCCGTCTTTATTAGTAGTTGTCTTGGATGTATTAGGTCCTTGAAGGCTGTCAGGGCATTTTGTACAGCTAGCATCTCCTTTTGATTGATGTGTAGATGCATTTGTTCCCTGGGCCACATGCCCTAAATACATTTTCCTGCCATATGTGCTCCCCAGGCATAATCCGATGCATCCGTTGTTATTGTCTGCCTGGCTGCAGGTAAGGTGAAAGGCTGTCCCTTGTTGTGGTGACAGGCCTGGGACCACCATCGAAACTCCTGTTGTAGGCAGGGGGTTAAGGTTATGATTGTCTCTAGGCTTTGACAATGCTGAGTCCAAACACTTTTTAGATACCATTGTAGTTTCCTCATATGCAGCTTTGCATATGGAATTAGTAGTGTGCAGGATGCCATGAAGCCCAGGGCCTGCAGAATTTTTCTTGCAGAGAGCTTGGTCTGTTTTGCCATCATTTGAAAGTAATGAGTCAGTTGCCTTTGTTTGTCTGGCGTGAGATAAGCCATCTGGGCAGATGTATTTAAGCTTGCACCCAGGAATATTATCTCTTGAGAGGGCACTAGTTTTGATTTAATTAGTAACTTTTTTACAAATGCCAGGTGCTTTAGAAGAATGTCCTTGCTCTCTGCTTGAATAAGGCAGTCGTCCAAGTAGGGATATATTTGAATTCCTTTTTGTCTGCAAAATGCAATTACTGGAGCCAGGCATTTTGTGAAGACCTGGGCACAATAGATAAGCCAAAGGGCAGTGCAGATAATTGGTAATGCATTGAGCCTGCTATAAATCTGAGGTATCTTCTGCACAATTGTCTGACTGGGATGTGCAGGTATGCCTCCTTGAGATCCAAAGTAACTAGCCAAGCCTCCTTGCCCAGCATGAGCAGGAGTTATTGTAGTGCTAACATTTTGAATTTTGGTACATCCAGGAATGTATATAAAATTGACAGTTCGAGTATTGGCCTCCAGCCTTATCTTTTCTGGGTACTAAGAAAAGTCTTGAGTAAAATCCTTGCCCCTGTTCTTCTTGTGGAACTTTTTGAATAGCTCCCATTTCCATAAGAGCAGCAATCTGTTTTTATGCCTCTGCCCATTGGTTTTGTGGCAGGTTTGGCATACCTTTTAGTTTTGGAAGCATGTGGAAGTGGAACCTGTACCCCTGCAAAACTATATTCAGCACCCATTGGTCTTGGGCGATCATGTGCCAATTGTTTGAGGAAAAGTGCTAGCTTTCCCCCTAGGGGTGCTATCACCTGGTAAGAGCTTGGCATTTGCAGCGGGAAATCATTGTGTTTGTTTGCTATAGGGTTGTGATTTGTCTTCTCCTCCTTTGGGAAATGAAGTACCCCATTGCTTAGGTCTGTAGGAGCCTTGGGGCTGAGATCTGCCTCTTGGGCATCTGTATCTGCCTCTGTGGCCTATCTGACACTGGAAAGGACCAATTTTTTGAAGGCCAGTTTCTGCTAAATCTAGGTGGTTGAACCTGTAAGAAATCTTTCACCGTTTGCATTGACTTTGCTTTATCCTCCATTTTCTTTAACACCTCTTCTGCCTTAACACCAAACAAAGTATCATGCTGTAGTGGTGCATCCAATAACTTTACCTTAACATGGTCAGGTAAACTTTGTTCTTTCAACCAAGCATGTCTTCGAATAACTGAGCCTGTAACTGCGGCTCTACAAGAAGTCTCTAATGAATCAAAACCACATTGCAGAGTATGCTTTCCCACTTGTTCAACTGCATGCAATAATTCCTGCATTTCTTTACTGTCTGGACCTTCTGTATTTGTAACCATTTTCTGCTTTAACAAATACATGAGATACTGTTGATATTTAAGCATGTGAAACTGACAGTTTAAAGCTCTTACAGCTAAAGTAGCAGAAGTGTAAACTTTTTTCCCCCATCTGTCCAGAGCTCTGGAATCCCTATCTGAGGGGACAGGATTTTTGGCAGTGAAAGCTTTAACCCCTTCAGGACCCTGAGAAATTGTTTCTGGGTCTGCAGCGGGGTTTTTGTAAAGGAATTTATGAGAGTCAGGGACCCTGTAGTACCTGTCTGGCTTTACTGGTGCAGGGGGTAAATAATCTGGAGACAGACTGGATTCAGTAGAGACGTCATCTACAATATCAAGCACAGGGGGGATAGCTAGGGGCCTGTGCTGAGGCAGTAAAAGGAAATCTCTGAGCCTTTTCTTGGATTCTGAGTAATCCTGGCTCTCCCAGTGGAAATGCTCCCTCATGGTGTGCAGGGTTTCCCCAAAAGAATAATCCTCAGGTGGGGGGGCTGAAGGAATGGACTCTTCAGCATCAGAGTCCTCATGAGGAGGGAGAGAATAGCCCTGATCAGAAGAAGAATCAGAGGAAATGGAAACTTGATCTGAGGAATCATAATCAGTGTCTTGCCTAGGCCTTTTGCCAGGAGGGGGATGGGAGCCCCTGATTAAAGTAATATGGTCCTCGGCCATTTTTAGCATCTGTTTCTTTGGCATAGATGACTGCTCTGGAGAATGCTGCACTTGTTTCCTTGACTTTGACTTTGTCTTTGTTGCTGTAGTAGTCTTAATGGTAAGTTGTGAAGGTCTGAAGATGCCTTCAGAAGCCGGTGCCTGCTCAGCGGCTCTGGACCCATCTGAGGGCATAGTTTCCGTAGGCCCAATACCTTGAGTTTCCACAGGCCTCGGGGTCTCCACATGGCTGTCGGTTACGGCCTGTGGCTCTGAGGTAGTGGGTGTCAGGGGCTGCGAAAGCGCCTCACTGAGAACCGGTGACTGGCCTAGAAGAGGTTTCGTCGTCGGTTTTGGACCTCGGATGCCTGTCTCTTTCTTTGTCTTTGAGTTTTTTTATAAATAGCAGTCGTCAGCTGATCCGACGGCATTATATAGTTAAATCTTCGTCCAAAGTAATATAAAGCAAATTCAAACCGACGTTGAATCTAGCACAAAACCGACAACTAGTAACGTTGTGATCAGGGCCTAGGCAAGGAATGCAGTAAGAGTGAAAGTCATTATGAGGTATTTGCTTCCCACAAGAAATACAATTATTAACTTTTACTGACATCGGTCTGGAGCAAGAAAACTTTTCCCCAACGAGGTACTTAGCTTTATTGAAGATTTCGGTTCTGAAATTCAATTTTTGAAAATCTCAGGAGTTGGCCGACAGGCACTTGCGAACTGTTTTTGCTTCGGGCACCGCGCGGCAAGAAAGACTGAAGAAAATGGCATCGGTTGCAACTTTTATACCCCTGGCACACTGACTTCAGGGAAGAAGCGACAGCGACCGACGCCGGACCAAGACTTTGGAACTCGGGCCGACTGCAGGTCGCCTGCCGGCGGATAACCCAAGTGTAATGACTGCAACAGTGAAACACGATGAACATCTGGCAAAGGAACCAAAGTATTGGGAGCAAATATCTACAGAGGGAAAGATGATAGAATGGGAAGATGCCAAGAATTTTTTTGGACTGCATGTTAGAGCTTGCCTTCCCAATCAAGGTTGGACATCAGAATACTGGCAAAGAGAAATAAATGGGGGGTCCTAAATGAAAGACCAGCACTGGTAGAGTTTTTAGTAGAATCTAGAATAGAAGCTGCTATTTAAAAATGAATAATTAGTTGAGAATATAAAATATTGCATGATAACTATAAGAATCAATCAGAGAAGGTTAGAAAGGATTGGGATGAGAAACTGGATAAGCGACTCACAAAGAAACAATGAGAGGATATATGTATGTCTCCCAAGTATGCAACAAAATCTAGAAGATTTAGGATTTTTGCTTGGAAATGTTTGCATAGGTAATTTTGTACCTCAAGTAGACTTGAGAGAATTTTTCCTCAGGTAGACAGAAAATGTTGGAGGTGTGACAGGAAAGAAAGAGGCAATTAGGAGCATATTTTCTGGGAGTGCAGTGAGTTGGCAGACTTTAAGGATTCTCTGCAGGATGTACTGCCAGAGATGCTGGGTGGGCAGATTGGTGTGATGAGGAAGATGATTTTTCTGAGCTATGATACAGAATCGAAATTGCCTAGACATGGTAAGGCCTTACTATGTCTAATTATGGTGGCTGCCAAAAAAGCAATTACTAGAAAATGGAATCAAAATCTAAACCAACTATACTAGAAGTGGTGAATATAGTAACAGAGATAAATCAACTGGAATTGAGATCTTTAGAAAAGGGTAGGAGCAAACTTCCTGGGAAAAACTGGGAATTGTGGGAACAATACATACAGTAGAGGAATGAGGTTTAAAAGAAGGCACGACTTAAATGAGCTGTGTAATGTGTGATTAAAAATGATTGGGTGGACTATAAGTGCTGTATAATGTTTGCAACTGGTAGTGTGTCAGTATGGTATGTGATGTAAAGTGCTTGCAACTAGGATTGTGTTGTTGTGGTTTGTTTTCATTTATATAAATGTATGACTGAGTATGTCATAAGTGATAGTTTAATAAAGATGTTTCTTGTTTAAAAAAAGGGCAGGAATTAAATAATTTATGCACTGTTGCTGAGGTTATATGATATATAGCAATATATGTGAGAGGTATGATGTGAAGTATAATGTTTGTAAAAGTGAACTTGTTAATACAGTTTGATTACTTTTATATACACGTAAATTTGTCTATGTCACAAGTGATAATTCAATAAAGGTGTTTAAAAAATGAGCAAAAAGTACAAAGGATTCACAAAAAAAAAAAAAAAAAAAAAAAAAGAAGGAATTGCTACATTTCAGATTTTTTTTTTATGTGTTTCATCCTCCAATGCCTGAAGACCATCAGCTGCCCCTTTCTTAGGGAGGCATCATCCAGACATCTATTGGGTGCTTTTTCTTGCTTAGTCTTAAATCCCATAACCCCTAGTGGCTGTTGTGCTATGAAAACAGGAAACAGAAATGGCATACAACTGAGAAACTCATGTATGCTTCTCACAGATGTACTGTTATTGGCAATAGCACTATAACATTTCTTGGAAATGTCAATCACACACCTGGTGCTAGTACCCGAGAATCTGTAATTCACCTGTCAGATAAAGCATATTTTATTTCATTTTTTTCTCAGCTTCCACTGACTTCATGTTTCCTCAGGCGCTCCTGGTTGCTTCATCTTCTGTGACTCCTCAACAGATCTGTTTCAGTACCAGATTGACACTGCACCAGGAGAAATGTGAGACAGCTCAGTTTGTCATACTTTTGCCTTAGCTTAGGGAATTTTATTGACTTAACCACTTAGCTTGCACTCTCAGAACATGCCTGTGAGACAGGATGCTTAGTATTGAAGGTGGCCCTTGCCTTTGCAGTGACATCACCTCTGTTTGACCCCCTCCATAGGTGATCCTGTTGTGCCAGCTCCTGGTCTCCACAAAGGACTCAAGCCTTCCCCATGATCCCAAGCATGCAACCGTCACCATCCCCTCAAAAGAAGATGAAGCAGAGGAAACTTCTTCACTCCTCCCTTTCCTCCAGCTGATTTCTAGAGCATCTGAGACACTACCTGAGCCTCAGTTACCTGGGTCATAGTCAGAACTTCATCTTTGTCAGCTTTGTGGCTTCATTCAGCTTACAGTTTATTCAGAAGTAGTGCTAACAAAATCACTTATTTAAAAAAAATACTAAGCAACCACTGCAACTAAGAAATCTAAATTCTTTATTAATGCAGAAAAAGGACTAATAACAGAGAAGAGCAAGCTAATTTAATAACAAAAAAAGCATTTTAGAATAACAGCTAACCTGAGAAATTATAGCAAAATCTTGTTCCAGTCTCTCAAATTTAAGTATGGAGCCAAATAAAATTAATTTAAATAATGCATGTCATCCCAGCTTATTGCTTGCACATTTTACGTTTCTCATAGCTTTTTCCAAAATGTGCACTTTCTTTTCTTTCAGATGTATAGTATTTCTTAACAAATTATAGCACTGATCTGGTGGGTGTGACAGCTGATAAAGTGGAGTGTGATAGGACTGAACCACTGAATAGTATCACAGGTAACAAATAAAATGTATAAAGAGAATTCTTGTGGACTGAATATTTTCAGCGTGGTTTCCCTACCCCTGTGACATCTGATAAGTAGTGATATGTAAGGGTTTGTTTAGATAAATCAAGCCAGTATTTTCCATACCCTCTCTAAACTCAGTCCAGTCCAGTGTGTAGTGGCCTCAAGAAAGCTCTAAAGCATAACGTGGAGGAGGTAGAGGAGCCCACCCCTCCACATTAGACTGGTCCATGGCATCAATGATATTTTTCTTTCTTACTCCACAACAAGATATGCTCACTGTACTCCACTTCAAGTGTCCCTTGGTCTACTTTGTTCCTTCTATAGGTGAGAAACATGCATCTCCAGATTGAGTGAGAGCCCTAATGTCTTATCCATTCCTATCTGGGGGAGTCTTATTAGCCCAGTTTGTTCACCTGGAAAGTGAAAGTGGAAGGAATGGGTCAGATATTGGGCCTGATGAGGTCCCCACCCCATCTCAACAAACCCTTCTGCAGCACGCAGTGTGTGGACTCGTAATGGCTATTTGGTAAAGGAGGACACGGGTTACCCCACATATACCTCCCCAAATCAGCAGCTCTAACACCACTTCCAGCAGCATGAACCTACCCAGCCTCTTCCACTAGCAACTGTCCACCACTTGTAGAAGTCGATAATGTGGCAGGCCTAACCACTCCCCTCCCACCAGGACGGGCAAGCTGGCATTGGCTGCCTAGGCCCATCCTCTCTGCTTAGCCCCTCCAGCACCCATGCTGCTAGTCAACACAGGTTGCTTGAGTCATAGCCATGATTTCAGCTTTCCACAATATGGGGCCAAGAAATTAGGTGTCCATTTTTAAATATGCGGCAAACTACAGGAACCCTGCCCTCAGACATTAACCTCTCCTTAATATCCGTTAGATGGCAATCTTCAGACATGGCATACAATGGTGGAATGACACCTACAGATCAAACCTGCACGCGCGCACGCGTGTGTGTGTGTGTGTGTGTGTGTGTGTGTGTGTGTGTGTGTGTGTGTGTGTGTGTGAGAGTGTGTATGTCCAGTCACCCACCAAACAAAGTCCTAAATCATACTGTGTACATGACTCAACATGGATGTTCAACTATCCCTGGGGTATCTAGATTTGCTATCCCAAAATTATCCAGATTTGCTCTATAGGTCAGCATTTTAGCTTCTGGTAATATTTCCATGCCATCATCAGTTCAGAGACTGGTTGCTGTATAAATGACCCTTTACTGCTTTAAGCTTGTCTGTCCATGGCTACATTTGCCACAGGTTACTGGAAATGAAAAATGCTGCAGAAGGAACACACTGTTGCTAATTGCATACACACACACACACACACACACACACAAATACATATTTTCATTGTCACAACTGTAGTCACTCTGTGGTATAGGATCCATGCACTGCTGACATTTTGGGCCACAGTTAAGTCTTAGTTGACTGCCCACATAAATGAAGTATAGTAACTAAAAGGCATCTGTCCGAAGCCCTTCTTTATTCTTACCTCCTCATCATTTGTCTGATATTTCTTGTCATCAGAGTAGGAGTAGCCAACCCCCACTGGGGACTCCAAGTATAACACGTTGGCCACAGTGTTCCAGCTGAAGGGATTCTCAGACAGAGTTGCACCATCATCATTCACCTTAACAGAAAAGAATAATAAATTACTTTAATAAGGATATCAGCATCAGTTCCTCATATGTCAACTCAACACTACTTTTATCTCCATGCCCACTCCTAACCACTGTACAAACTGACTGAGAGAAAAACACAAAAATGTGAATTATATGACCAAATAAATATATACAGAATAGCAAGGCTATATAAAATACCCTAAATTTCCTCAGAAGAAACAAAAGGTATTAATTCTGGAAAAAAATCAGTCAAACCAAAATTACTAAAAATAAACATTAAATGACAAAAGCAAAAACAAAAGGCCAAATTCTTTGTCAAAATGATCAAAAGTAGCAAGTCTGATATCAGTCACTCAATTCAGCTTGAAAACTTGCACTAGTCTGGAAAAATGAAACCACAGTAAACATACATATGACACACACACACACACACACACACACACACACACACACACACACACACGCACACACACACGCACACGCATATAAATGAACTGCTACCAAACCACACCACATTTTACAAATTTGGGTTGATTCCCATAACTTACAGTTTTGTAATATTTATCTGTAAATGAAAGCCTTCCTTATTCCAGACAACAGGCCAGTGCCTAGTAGACCTTACAAAATTAACAATGCCTTAATAAATAAATTAGTTAGGTCTGATCAAGCTTGTGGAGCTAAACTTTTAAAATGTGGGATGAGGATAAGCAGATTTTGACTTGGTTCTCATGCATACAGGGCCTTAAGAGTTAAATGGTGAGACACAGTACGAGTCATTGTTGTCAGTGCAAAGGATGGTCACCAGTTACCACTGCAATTCATATCCCTCAATCTGCTTTTTTCTTTCTTCCAAATGCAACACAACTATGGCATGGATGAGCTAGGTAGGCAGCTTACAACAGGAGGGAACAGAGGCCACAGTCTGCCATAATTATGGTCAAAATAACAATATTTCACAAACTGTTTACAATACAAGACTGTCATTAACACTGGAGCATAAAACTGCATTTTCTTGTGCTCAGAGCAACAGAGTCCCTTCAGAAATCAATGATGTTTTAGAACTGATCAAACTTTGTACATGCAACTGTAGCTGTTATCATTTTCCCATGAAGGCCTTCATGAAGTAATCACACTGAAGAAGAGTATCTTACATCTAGATATTAGGAGGATATGTATTTTTCCATTATTCGGTGATACATTGGCTAATTAGAGAAAAGGTTCCTCTCTGTCCCAGGAACTCCTACGACCTTCGTAGACAGAAATGGCTCAAATTCTAGCCCCAAACTGAACTGCAGGCTACCTTCAATTCCACATACCCCCCTAAATTTACCCATCTTAGGGCCCTTTGCAAATATATGGACTTATGATTTTATAATTCATTCCAAATACTTCCAGCACAAAGGGAGAAAGAAAGCAATGTGTTCAGCCATTCATGGGTAAGAAAAGAGACATAATCCAAACACAGTGGTGAATGGGGGTTGAAGAGATAAATGACATCAGAGACAACAACAGCAAATTGCTATCATAAACCAATATTTTGTGACCTACCATATTATATTCCTTATTCCAGAAGAAAGTAGCCAGTAGCCAAGAGTGTTTCTCTGTTGATGAGATCAGTTCCATTACTTTAGATGAGGTTAATGTGGCATTTAAACAGTCCTGAGGTGGCAAGGCTACCATCATGAAAGAGATGTGGCCAGAAATACTGAAACTACTGGATAATTTTGGGGACACTTGTTAATGTGTTAATGTGTTAAAGAGACATTGAGGAGCTCTCTGATTATGTAGCCCAGGCAGGTATGACCCTGACCTTGAGCAGTATCCTACCTTCACCAAGAATGATGCCACAATACAGAGATAAGATGATCAGCTTTAACAATTGGCTTAAACTCTGGCGTCATTCAAAGGGGATCCAATGTCTGTCTGCCTGGGATGACATGCTGGACAAGCCACGCTGCTTCGCAAGGGACGGCTTGCACCTGTCACCCCTGGGATTCCGGATATTGGCAAAGGCTCTTGCCACCCCCATAGTGCCTTTTTTAGGCAAGGCTCAAATTCTAAACCTACCACCCTAGAACACAAAAAAGGAAAAAACTAAGGGTAATGCTGCTCAATGCCAGAAGTCTAAATCTCAAAATGCACGCACTCGAGGCCCTTCTCAGTATGGAGAACATCGATGTCTGTGCAGTGACAGAAACCTGGTTCAAGGCTCCTGAGAGCACCCCAGCACTATCAGGTTTTACCTCTTATCATGCGTTCGCTCCGCCCCAAAATCCGGACAATACCAAGAAAGGAGGGGGGATATCCATATTCATCAAAGACACCCACACCTCAAGACTGGTGGCAACGCACGATGCATCGGAGACCATCCAGGTGCAATTAACCATAGGCAAGACTGCTCTGCAAATTGTAGCATGTTACAGGCCACCCTCACAAACTCAGGAACCTCACATGGCCTTCCTGAAAACACTAGAGGGGATAAATGTATCACCAAACACCATCATACTAGGTGAATTCAATTACCCTAATATAGACTGGGAACACTACTCAAGCCCAAACACCCTAGCCCAAAAGTTCCTGGAATTCATAAACTCAAATGCCATGGAACAACTAGTCACCATCCCCACAAGAGGAGAAAACATACTTGATCTCATCATCACGAACATGGGAGCACAATGTTCAACACCGAAGTATACCCCTCACTGGTGAGATCAGATCACAACTAATCTCGCTGGAGGTCCTCATCCCACCCCCACCTGAAATAAAAAGACCACAGTAAAGAACTTCTCGAAGCCGACTTCACACTTCTAAAGACTAGTGTGGTCTCCTTTAAGGCCCCGAGCCGACGGAAAACAGTACTCAAGCCGCTGAATCACTTACAAATGCCTTCTACCAGCACCTGCAGGACTGCATGGATAAGGCAATCCCAAGCAAAACAAAGACTCTTTGTACCAAAGGCAAGCGTCCACTCTGGTGGACCCTAGCCATAAACAAACTCTACAACAAAAGGAGGAAGCTACTACAAGATAGAGCAAAATCCTTAAAAGGTAAGACACCCTTGATCACTATAAGTAAAAACTAAGAGCTCTCATAAAATCATCCAAAGCAAATTTTGAGAGAAAAATAGCTAAAGACTCAAAAGACAATCATAAGGCCTTCTTTAGCTATAGTTAGAAACCTGGGAGGAAACTCCCAGATATGCTCAGAACTAGTTCAAAATGATGTGAAGATTACTGATCCTACAGACATTGCCAACATACTGGCTGACAGGTTCAGTGCAAACTTCTCCCCTCCCCCAAAAGGAGAGATATCTATACCAAGCGATTGCAGCCCCCAAACATCTCCAACGCCCAAGTGAGAACTGCTCTCTCCAAAGCAAAAACACAGCATCCATGGGACCTGATGGTGTCCCCGGCTGTGTGCTCCACAAACTCAACGAGGAATTAAACCCACAGCTAGGACAGCTGTTTAATCATAGTCTTACCTCTGGATACGCACTCCAGGCGCACTGCAACTGTGGTCCCACTTCACAAAGGCGGTGCCTCCACCGACCCTGGAAATTACTGGCCCATTAGCTTGACAAGCCTTATCTGCAAAGCCATGGAGAGGATCATAATGGACCTCATAAATAAAGACATAGGGAATTTGCAGACTTTGGATCCATCCCAGTTTGGCTTTGTCAAAGGCAGATCATGCCTTCTAAACTTGGTTGACTTTTTCAAACAGTCACCAAAGCCATTGATGAGGGAAAGGCAGTCCATACAGCCTACCTCGATCTGGCGAAGGCCTTTGATACAATACCCCACTCGGGTATCATTGAAAAACTCATCAGCTTAAATGTTAACCCATACATCACAAGATGGGTTGCAAACTGGCTGAGTGACAGAACCCACAGGGTCAGAGTTGCTGGCGCCATGTCAGACTCAAAGCCTGTCACAAGTGGTGTACCACAGGGCTCAGTCCGGGGCCCACTCTTGTTTGGCATCTACTTTTCCAAGTACAAGCAAACACAGGAGGGTTATGGCTGACAAAGTTTGCAGATGACTTCAAACTGGGCCATAGTAGAAAACACATCTGACACAGATATCCTTCAGAAGGGTCTCACAGAAACGGATAACTGGTGCCAGAGCCATGGCCTAAAGTTAAATGCCAAAAATGCATAGTCATACCCTTCGGGAAAAACAAGGTTACCCCTAGCTACCAAATAGGTGGCAATCCACTGAGTACAGAAGAAGTTATCAGGGACCTGGGGACCCAGGTTGATAGTAGTCTGTCATTCGACACCCATGTAGCTAAAGTAGTTAGGAAGACCTTCTACATTGCCCACCTTATCATGAAGGGATTCTCATCTAGATCAAGGGAGGTCATAGTCTCCCTATACTCATCACTCATCAGACCAATGATTGAGTACAATGCCCCATTCGGAATGTATCTGACCCGACACTTGCAGCAGCTGGAGAGGCCACAAAAGTTCCTCACCAAAAGGATAAAGGGTCTCAAACATCTGTCCTATGCTGCCCGACTGAAAGAACTCCAGCTCTATTCAGTCGCTACGCTTGCTCAGAGGTGACCTTTGCCTAACATACAAGGCCATGTCAAACCCAGATTTGATGAATATGCTTCACCTCAAAAATCTAGATCCGTCAGAGCCACAAGGGCGGGAGACTTAAACCTCGACACGGCTATTAATAGGACGTGCTGGAGGGATAGATTCATCACCCAAAGACTCCCTATGCTGTGGAATAAAATCCCGGTATATGTGAGGCAGAGCACCTCGCTGGCCTTGTTCAAGAGAAATCTTGACCAATGGATGGGAGATCGCAGATATACCCCAGGGATTACCTCAGTGTCACTGCTCAACAGAGGCACAGCAAAATAATGGGTATAGTTCCCCATACTAAAGGGGTGGCGTAAGCCACAAAACTATGGGCTAGGCTTGTAAATGCCCTCGGGCAGATAGCCTAGTATGAACCTATGAACCTATGAACCTATGTGCCGTTTCAGTGTTCAGTGAAAGTTGGGGACAGTATCCCTGGACTGGCAAAGTAAGGTAGCAGGAGCTATCATTGAAAAAAAGAAGGACGGGATAATTTCCACTTACAGAAGAACTGTAGTTATAAGACTCCCTGACAAAGAGTATGAGAAACTGCGGGGAAGGAGACTTCATCCAACTAATAATCCTGTTCCTCAGGAAGAGTACTGCAGATACTTTCTTGCTGTGGAACAGCTGATCAACTGTCTGCCCTTCCATGGGTACTGAAAAAGTCATGGGATTTTGTCAGTCTTTTATTTTGTGAACTCTGCAAGGTACTTGAGCTGCTGCTGTGTGCTGTCCATTCCTATTATTCATAGAGTAAAAGCTGTGCTTGCATTCTGTGTTAAGCTGCAAATGTTCAAGGTGGGAGTAGGACTCCAGCAGTTCTGTGTCTTGCCATCCTTACTGTTTCTAATTTTTATGGAAAGGATATCAAAGCACATACAAGGTGTGGGAAGATTCCAATATAGAGACATGAGGCTGCATCCTTGTTGTTTGCAAAAAATGTTGCTATTTTAGCCACATTTGACTATGGTCTCTGGCATGCTCTGGAGTGGTTCAATCCTAATGTAAGGCAGATGGAATGAAATGCAACACCTACAAAGCTGAATTTGTGGTCCTCTCCTGGAAAAGACTAGATTTCTCTCTGCAGCTGCTGCAGCTGGAGAAATTTAAGCATTTTGGGTTCTTGTTCATGACTGAGAGTAGAGAGGATAGGAAGCTTAACCGGCAGATATATGAAGTAGCAATAGTATTTGCAGGCATTGTACTGGACTGTGGATGTGAGGCAAGAGCAAAGTCATAGGATAAAGTTCTCTGGTCAGTCTATGTCCCCATCCTCACCCGTGATCCCAAGCTTTGGCTAGTGACCAAAAAGGATGAGATAATAGATATTAGCAGTAGAAAATAAATTTCTTCAAAAAGGAATTGTTTTCACTCTCAATGATACACTGAGGAGCACTGACACAATCTAGAAAGACCTCAAAATATAACATCTCCTCTAGGATGAGAGAAATCAATTGAGGCATTGCATTATCAGCTATTAAGGATTTCCTCTGCTTTCCTCCTGTAGGAAATGTATAAGGCATGGCCAACTGAAAGCACTCTGGGGAAATTATATCACTCAGCTTGCTGGAGAACAACTGGGAGCTCCACAGGATGAGCTGGGGCTGTTGCTTGGACACAGGAAAATCTGATATGCCCTTTTTAGCTTGCTGTCAGTGGAACCCTCATCATGACAAGTGGTTTAGAAAATAATTGGTTGGATGAACTGGTGACAAGATGTTTTCCTGAATTAGGAGACCTCAGAGCAGTGCCATATCAGGTGTCTTTCTCTCCCTTACTTTCTTCTTCCAGGATTAATAATTTACCAATTTGTTACATTCTCATTTTTTCCTGTTGTTCCCATGAGCAGCAAGGATTTCATGGCCCATTTTTGTACATAAAAATATTTTTTTTTGTTTAGGCAGTTCTGAGCTGTGTGACCATAGTGAACCAATATCTAAACTACAAGTGTTAACAGCCCACAGTAAAATGCCTTGTGTCCCAAACCATTAGCAGCACCTCAGCTGCCCTGCATAAGAAGATAGTCCTGCTTCTACCCTGCAAAGGGGTAAAACTAAGTAAGTGCTGCATCTTTTTCTCCACACTGTACCACTTCATTTTTTTAAACACCTTTATTAAATTATCACTTAAGACATAGGCAAACATACATTAACAGAAAAGAAAAAACATTTTAATATTTTTTTCATTTAAATACAATAAATATCACATATATTTTCTTTGCTAGTATCATCAATCCAACATTACAAAAAATTGCTGAATTCCTGCCTTCCCTTAACCCTCACTCTTCCTCCTGAACATTTGTATGCATGTGTCGTTTCCACAATTATAAATTACTTCTATGTAATTTGCTCCTTCTCTTTTCTAAAGATTATTCTTCCATTTCTTTTATCTCTTATAATATTTGATACCTCAAACACAGTTGGTGTAGACTTTGATTTCCATTTTCTAGCAATTGCATTTTTGGCAGCTAACAAAATTAAACGTAATAAGGTCTTAGTATGATTAGGCAATTCAGATCCTGTATGCCAGCTCGAAAGAATACTTTCCTTACTTATAGCCACATGCTCACTGAATATTTCTGACAGAGTACTCTGTAGGGAATTTTTTAAATCAGCCAACTCATTACACTTGCAAAATATATGTTTCTAGTTACCTCTTTCTTTTCCATTACACCTCCAACATTTGCTATCTACCTGAGGAAAAGTTCGTTGAAGTCTGCTAAGGGTATAAAAAAAGCAAAGAAGCTAAACTTTTGGACTTGGTTGCATACTTAGGAGCTATACATTTGTCTTCTCATTGTTTTTTTTTTTGTAATTTGTTTTTCCAGTCTCTCTTCCCAATCTTTTCTAACCTCCTCTGATTGATTCACATAGTTATCAAATAATATTTTATATGGCCCTAATAATTATCTCTTTTTTAACTTCAACTTCTCTTCTAGAGTCAACTAAAAACTCTATCAATGCAGGTCTTTCACTTAAAATTCCCCTATCCCTTTATCTTTGCCTGTACTCTGAGATCAAGCCCTGGTATAGAAGGCTGTTTCTAGCTTGCAATCCAAATGTCTTTTTGGCATTATCCCACTCTGTTACCTTTCCTGATTGAGTTATTTGCTCCCAATGTCTTGATTCCTTTGCCAGGCTTCTCTGGTAAATTCTAGACCCTCTTGCCTATATTCTGTACCCCTACTTGAAGTCATCTCTAATGCAAAATATCCTTTCTCATGTTGGCTTAGTTCTTAGAATAAGTAAAGTAGTAGCCAAACTGTAACAAAAAACAAAAAACAAAGCTCCGTTCGGACAAACAGGAAAAGTCTTTAATTAACAATGCATAAAATCCAACCACATTAAGCGCTTTCGTCTGCACAAAGCAGACTTCTTCAGAATAATAAATCAACAGTGCCTCTGATTTTTATACAATTCTTAACCTCAGCAATTATTCAATAATTAATAAATTGATTAAAATAATCAAATTAAAACGTTTTTTTATGCAAGATGGGTTCACAAACATGGTTAACCCCTTAATGTTTGGTGCATTCTTAAAACTACCAAATAAAGTGCAGCTATACTAAAAAATATTTACATTTATATTTGTTTTTATATATTGTGTACATTTGAATGCATAATTTTGAATGTGTGTTGAAAATACTCTAATTAATTCATATTATAGTGTGTATTTTGATATATTTTTTGAAAAATGTGAGTAATTTGGCAAAGTCTAGAAAAATAAACTGCATCTCAAATCAAGGTGCCAGAAAATTTTAGTTATTATAATTGTGGGACAACCTTAAAATAAAGTAAAATAATGTAGTTGATTTCAAGACAGTGTACACCGATAAAATGATAAATTTTAAAACCTTATATATTGATATAAACCAAGATAATATAAACTACAATGAATACGTTAAAAAATTACATATTAAAAAATTATTAATTAAATATTGTATACTGAATATTTAATAAATGTACAAATATTCTTAAAATATTCTAAAAATTATTTCCTTTGGTCCAATAGGTCATTGTGTTGTTGAGTATTAATAGGGTTAAACCGAAGCAGCTTTGTCAATTAATATGGCTTTTATGTTGATATATTCGTTGAGACCCGGAAAATAATTGGATTTGAGTCTCAACTGCCACTTTATCTCCCTTTGTAATAGGATGTTCTTGATGTCACCTCCCCTAGTGTCTGTTCTTATCAAATCTAAAATTGCAAACTTAAAATCTGTAAAACCTTCACAAAATAGAGAATGTTTATAGAGGGCACTAGTCTCCTTTTTCACCTTAATATCGTTCATGTGTTCGTAAATTCTCTCTCTAAGTGCCCTCTCGGTTTTACCCACATAGAAGGAGGGACATTTAGTACATGTAGCTAAATAGACCAACATCCTACTATGACAATTACCTTTACAGAATGAAACCTTGCTGTTTAGACCATTTTTAAGAATTATATCTTCCACCTGATTAATGTGTGTACATTGTCTGCAACTACCACACCTTGTTGTTCCTTTCTTTTTGTTCTTATCGAATAATGATTTACCTCTTTCAAACAGTCTTTTAAAATTCATACCCGTCTTGTATGTCAGTAAGGGTTTATTTCCAACTATCTCATGAACTTCCTTGTTGGTCTTCAGAATAGACCAATTATTTTCCAAAATTTTGGTAAAATAATCTGAAAACTCATTGTACTCAACAATGCATGCACCAGAAAAATCTTTGGTGCCATCCTTCTTGTTGTTATTGTATGTCAATTTTTGACCTAGCAGGGGTTTATACTTGGTGCCCCACCCTAAATACACTTCTTCCAAAATTTCACCTACTAACTGTTTGGGATATCCTCTTTCTAAAAATTTTTCCATTAAAAATACAAACTCAAACAGTAAATCTTTATATTCTGAAGTCATCCTTGCAATTCTAACAGCCTGACCCTTAATTATACTCTTCTTTTGATGAAAAGGATGCAGGCTGTTGAAGTGAAGATAACTGTTACACCAAGTATTTTTTCGGAAAATATTGGACTTAAAGCCTTTTACCTTTTTACTGAGAGTGATGTCCAAATAATTTATACTATTATTTTGTACTTCACAAGTAAAGGACAAAAAGTTGGTGGTTTCGTTTATATATTTCATGAATTTCTCCAATTCACCCTCTTGATCTTCTTCCCAAACAAGGAAAATATTGTCCAAAAACCTAAGGTAAATTTTGATATTTTTCATGAAATTACTGGAAAAAATGTATTTCTCCTCCCATCCAAGGAGAACAAGATTAGCATAAATGGGGGCGCATGCTGCCCCCATAGCCACCCCCATCACTTGTTTGTAATATTCTCCTTGGAACGAAATGAAATTGTTGTCCAGAACAACTTCAGTTAATTCTAATATCAGTAATTTAATATCTGATGGGGCCTCAAGATGTTTGTGGACACTGTTCTCAAAATAGTCAAACCCCATATCTCTGGGAATACATGTAAAAAGGTCCTTAACATCTATAGTAACCAACTTACAAGTTTCCGACCACAACTGGTCATTTATTTTACCCAGGAAATCCCAGGAAACCTGGACCAAATGTTTTTGCTTCTTGACAGTTTCCTTTAAGGTTTGATCAATAAAAACTGCCAGTGGGTGGGTTTTAGAATTCTTCGCTGAAACTATGGGGCGAAAAGGAGGTTCCAAGATATTTTTGTGTATCTTGGGTATTCCAAAAAATTGGGGTATACATGGATACTTTTGTTTCAAAAAATTATAACTCTCAATTTCTATTCTGTTTTCTATGAGGTACTCTTCCAACAGGAAGTCTATCCTTTTATAGGCTATTTGAACTTCGTTGTATGAAACCGTAGTGTAGGTTTCCTTATCGTTCAACAAAGCAGTTAACACATCATTGTATACTTCCTGATAAAAAATATGTTTCTAGTTACCTCTTTCTTTTTCATTACACCTCCAACATTTGCTATCTACCTGAGGAAAAGTTCATTGAAGTCTGCTAAGGGTATAAAAAAAGCAAAGAAGCTAAACTTTTGGACTTGGTTGCATACTTAGGAGCTATACATTTGTCTTCTCATTGTTTTTTTTTTTTTGTAATTTGTTTTTCCGGTCTCTCTTCCCAATCTTTTCTAACCTCCTCTGATTGATTCTCATAGTTATCAAATAATATTTTATATGGCCCTAATAATTATCCCTTTTTTAACTTCAACTTCTCTTCTAGAGTCAACTAAAAACTCTATCAATGCAGGTCTTTCACTTAAAATTCCCCTATCCCTTTATCTTTGCCTGTACTCTGAGATCAAGCCCTGGTATGGAAGGCTGTTTCTAGCTTGCAATCCAAATGTCTTTTTGGCATTATCCCACTCTGTTACCTTTCCTGATTGAGTTATTTGCTCCCAATGTCTTGATTCCTTTGCCAGGCTTCTCTGGTAAATTCTAGACCCTCTTGCCTATATTCTGTACCCCTACTTGAAGTCATCTCTAATGCAAAATATCCTTTCTCATGTTGGCTTAGTTCTTAGAATATTTTCTGCTACTTTATGAAAATAAAATATTAAGTATGGTTGTTATTCTTCTCCTTAAGGATCTGCATTCAAAATCCGACTTTCTCTCTCTATTTCTTGAACTTCTCCCTTGCTTTATCATCATCCCTTTCCACTTTGAATTATAATCTTCTGCTTGTGTTGTGTATATGAGCCTTAACTGTGTAGCTCTAAAATATTCCTTTAAATCAGATAAATCTAAACCTTGTTCTTTTGGAAGGATAAGCTTATCACACATAGCTCTTGCTCTCTTTCCCTCCCTTATAAATCTTTTCAATTCTTTATTAAATATTGTCCACAATTTCTCCTTTGGTTGATAATAGTATGCCTGAATTGTATACAACACTAAAGGGACTAAAAACAGTTTCACTGCTTGTATCTTACTATACATATCCGTAAATAAGAGTTTCCAGTTTCTCAGTTTTTGTATCATCTTTTGTTTAGTCTCTTTCCATATATCCTTATCTGCCATAACAGAAGTCTTTGTAATCCATACTCTTAAAATGCTTCATCTTATCATGTCCCCATAAATATGGGTATTGCTGAACCAGTTTGTGTGTGGGTGCATAATTTATGGCTGTAGCATTTGATTATTTCATTAAATTTATATCTTGAAAAGACTTGAAACTATCTCAGAATGTTCCACAACACAGAAATGCCATTTTCTGGATTAATCAGCTACAAAATAATATCATCTACAAATAAAGCCAACTTTTGTTTTTGATTATCATACCAATTATATCCTTCTATTTCTGAGTACCTTATTTTCTTTGCCAATGGTCCTAAATATAAAGCAAATAACAAATGGGAAAGAGGACATCCCTGCCTGGTTCCCATGCTCAAACATAGCTTATCTGCGAGGCACCCTCCCACATCCTTCTAATTAACCTTAGGTGGATTTGGACACTCTAAATTGGCCCTAGGTGTGAGTGCTAAAACCTCTACAGGATCCCTGATTATTTTTCTTGCTATAGTTCCCTAAGTTTGGCAACAACCTTTTCATCATTCTGTTGCCTAAGTTGTTGTGCTAAAAGTTTTTGTGCTCTGGAGTCCTTTCAAAAATAGTTGCTTAACTGCAATTATTTCTAAACTTGTATATATTATCCAGCTGCTCCCTTATTTTCTTTTTAGCACTATGCATTTTATCCTTCTCTTGTTCTGTGAGATTCCCCTTATTCTGCAATACTTTAACCTTTGTCACCCACTCTAAGTAATTTCTATTACTTCTTAACCGTATCTATTGCTCTTTTATTTTGATCCTATTTTTAAACTCCATTTTCCTTTTATCACTAGCCATAACTTCTTAAGATATTTCTATCTTCCTGAATAACTCTTGAATAATTTCCACTACCCATTCCTTAAATTCCTCTATTTTTAACAGGTAGGTGGAAAAGCACCAATGTCTTATTTTTACTTCATTATCCTGCATTTTATCTTAGTTTTATTGGTGCATGATCAGAAATAGTTACTGGATATGTGTCTAAGCTTTCAATTAAATGACATATTCCTGTGAAATATAATTCCTTTTTAGTATAGCCCAGTTACTGTATCTTGGTGAATACTATGTAAATTCTGTCCAAGCTCCTACTACTGAATTTACATCTTCCATATCAAATATTTTCATAAATTTCTTTAGAAATTTGCCTTCTTTTGTTATAATGTCCCTTCTCCCTGCTGAAAGCTGATTACTGCTCCCAAAATGTTCTTAAGCTCCATAATAGCAGTTCTCAGTGGAATATAAATACATGTCATTGTATTCCTCCTTCCTTGCCGATAGCCCTTTGCTACCACAAATCTACCATTTTGTTCTTTCTTCCCCTTATCTCTCATTATCAGAACCCTTCTAGCAATTAGTATAATTATTCCAGTTTTCCTCTGTGCCTGATATTCTGCTGAATATCCATTCTGAAATCCTGTCATTATCAAATTCACATGCTCACTTCTTTTCAAATGTGTCTCCTGCAGCATTGCTATTTGCACTCTGCATTTCTTAATATAATTCAATATTCTTTCCTTTTTATCTATACCTGTAAGTCCATTCATGTTCCAGGATAATATGGACAGCATAGCTATCATGAAAAAAAGCTATTGTTCCAACCTATTATACATGACTCTTTTTTTTTTTTTTAATGTGGGCTTCCAGATTTTGTGTTACATGCATATACTAACGTTTGGTAGGCTGATTTTTTGTACAGTTTTTTTTTTCTCATCTTCATTTGAACCTGTGTTACATTTGTCAAAACATTTTGTTTTAATGAAACCCTCAAACAAAAAACTAGATGTAAAACATTCCTATCCCCTATTAACTTGGAACAAACACACAAAACTATGTACATCTTCATAAACATGAACTTTAACCCCCCAGAAGGGAACACTTGCCCGAAATTGATGGCTGCACCTAAAATTAAGGTTTCCCCTGCTGAAGTACATGCTACAGCCTGTGCTTCCACTTACACTGATTCCTTTCTGTTCCTTTCTTATCTCTTTCCCCTTCCAGATATGAAAAACAGCTTGCATGCCTTCAGAAAACATTACCTTTTAGTCCTAAGAAAAAATGCACTGGCTGTCTTTAAATAAAATTAAATGGTTCACTTATACATTAACTGCATTAAATAGGGAGACTGACACCTCTTAGTTACTTCCCATAATTTCAACCTTAATTTTTTTCACTGAACTGCTTGCCATTGTACCTTTAAATTTTGCATTTTTCAACAAAGAATACTCAAAATTCCCCATATTAACTGCTTGCACCTGCAGACAGCTTGTCTCCATGGAAATGTACTCAGCAATAAGTCTTTGTAAATTTCACTCAGAAAAGACTGCACATCTGTGCTCAGCGGCAGACATCTGGACTCCACTAAATATTTGACCTTGGAAAACAAACAAGCTAATATCTTTGCAGTTTTAAAAAAGCTTAGAATTCACATGGCTTTCATCATTTTGTCTTATTTTTAAAGCCTAAGTGTTTACAAAAACACCTGTTTACAGCTTAAACCAAAGGTAGTAATCTAGACTTTCACTCTTGTAAAATAAAAAGAAAATATCTTAATTCTACATATAATATAGCCAGTGCATTGTTAGCCCCCCACCCCCACTCCAGTAACTCAAGATCATACTATATGAACATTAAACTTGCTTTTGTTCAGCATTTCTTCTTGATATACTGTAAAACCTATCTTTCTTACAACTAAAAAAGGTACTTGTTTACTTTAATATCTTTAATACATACAACAGTCACTGAAAAGTCTACCCCACATTTAAAATGTACCTGACTACACACTACATAAAACTGTTTTACTTTATATAATGTCCAGTTTATATCATGAAATATTTTAATACAAATACTAAGGAAAGAAAAAAACGTTTTATTTACAGTTAGTTTACCCCATTTAGTGTCCTTCTAGAAATTAATGATATAAAGTGGACTCTATGCTTTACAGTCCACCCACAAGTTTAACAAAGTCAACAAAAGTCCAGTGTTTTCAGAATTTTTTTCTTGCAAAACCATATTTCACAAATGTGATAAGATGTTTTATATACTTCTAGTTATTCACTAATTTCAGAGTTGCTGGTACTCTTCCTGTTCATCTTCATCTCCCAACACCAGACTCATCTGCTGATTCTTTTAGTAAAGTTAAGTGCCTTTTTTCTGTCTATCAAGCATTTTCCTTTGGAACACTGGAAACAATTTCATTTGCAAAGTCTCTCTATGAACTTTACTGTCAGAAGAATGAAAAGCACAGTAGAGTCCCTTTCTACTTGCTGACTCATTTTTTGATGGCTAACCTTTTTTATTTCCTCCTTAAGCTGTTCTGCATAAAAATGACTCTGATCTTCCAGGAAAAAAACACCTTAAAGACAGCTAGATACAGCAGTTTGAATCTCACACCTACCTCTCGACATTGTATTATTGCTGGGATAAATTAGTTTCTCTTCTGCCTGGTATACAGTTAATAATCATTTTCTACAAACACTCTGTTGTCTTCAATTTTTAATACTTTGCCCTTCTTCCGCAATTTTGTCATGATCAACTCTTTCTGCTGGTATGGTTGCATCTTTACTAATCTAGGTCTTGGCTGCTTTCAAGTGGCCGGGTTTGGAGCATATACTCAATGTGTCCTTTCAATTAACAAATTCTGCTGTATAACACCAGTCTAACTGCTTATTTGTGCTAGCATCAAAAGTTAATACAGTCTGTTCCTTCCAGTTTTTCTGGTATAGAAGAAAATCACAGGTTTTCTCTGCACTCTGTGTCTTCCAACTTTACTATTTTTTAAATAGTTCTTGAGAAACCTCATATTCAGCCAACTTTTTCTGCCTTACAGCCTCTGATTTTTGCAGTTTTATTTAGTTCATCTGAATGGCTAGTTAAAGCTTCTTCTATTTTCTTCTATTTTTCCAGCCTTTTGTTATTTGAATTGATATATTCCTTCAGTGTTTTATTTATTTTAATCACCTCTGAGTACAATTGATTTATTTTTTCCTCTAAGTTAATAGAAGCAATCTCTTGAACCAAAGTTGAAGCTTGAACTGCATTTTGCTGAACAGCTGCAGAATCCTTTCCAAACAATGTTTTCTCTTCACTTTTTCTGGTTGATTTTCTTTCACTTTTTCCAAATTTCTTCTATGCTGGCACCCAGGCAGTGTATTTATTAGCAAGTAACTGAATTTTTCCAAACAAACATTTTCAATGGTACTCCTTTTTCTAAAGTTCTGTTTTCACAATGGGAGAGCTACAGTTATGATGTTAATCAATATGCAGCCATCTTGAAGTCCTGCACAATTTCAACTTAATCTTTCGTACCAATGTTTACATCTTCTTGTGTGTTCAGATTAGGAACACTGGACATGACTTCACCAGCAAACATGTAATTTCAAATACTTTCACCTCACATTTCTAAAAAGTAAGGTGATGTACATCAATGTGTTCACTCTAACAGACTCATACTCCTCACTTGCTTTCTGTAGCTCATTTTTATCCAACACACTTGATCATTTTTGCATGGAAGAAAGCAAAACTAACACTGGACTGCAAACTCCTCCTGAGTCACCTATTTCCTGCTGCAGCCGTTAGTCACTTTTTAGAAGTTTCTGCTTCTTTTTTATCTCACAACTGTTAATTTGAAAATATTTTAATGTCCCCCACTACTTTGTCATGTCCAGAGAATGGCCTTAGAACCAGTTAAATAACCCTTTCTCTGTTCAAATTTATTTCATTAACATGTTAACTTCCTTGCCTTTATTAGAAATCAATATTCGAAATATTGGACTGCAGTTTGACTTTTCTGGTATCACCTTCTTTTCTTCCATCACTTCATCTTAGTCTTTCCACTGGGACAACAGTACTGTTTTTCCAGGTGTACTGGCAAGATTTCAACATAAATACTTGTTCCGTTTTCCTCAAACACAGGTTTTGAAGGATGACACCACCCCAGCTTGAGTGCTATATTCACTTTTGGAAGCCAACCCTCAATAAAGATAGTGCCAGAATGAGAGTATTCCAACAAAAGGAAACTATAAAGTGCAGGGGGTCCAATAAAATGCACTACAAGGAAGAAGCAGTGATTCCATCATGTATACCTTAAAATTCAGAGGAATGAGGGGGGTCAGCATGATTCTAACATTGGGGATTAACATATATGCAAGGAGTATAACACGTCGACTATGGAAAATATGTAGTGCGTCTTTAAAGGTACATGTTCAATTTGGAAAATGTGTAATGTGCCTTTAAGTGTACTACAGTGTGACAGGTAAGAATATTCTCACACAGCCATGGTCAGATACTGCAAAGTATGAACTGACTAATAAGGTCTTAACTGGCAAGTACTATTGTATACAACAGTGCCATATGCAGGGCCAAAATCAGGAAGTTAGTTCCTGACTTGGAGGACAATCCTAAGGAAGACCCTAGAAACAAAGAATGTGAGAGCTGAGTTGGAAGTAATCTGTGGAGTGACCTTTGTGAAAGCAACTGTACATATAGCTGAAAACTGCCTGTAACCTGATGCTTTTTTTTTTCTTCAAAAGACAGTCTGCATCCTGGGAGGGGCTGAGTGGACTGAATCCTGTTGGTCAGACGTCACTAAAGGAGTTATTTTCTTTTAGTGGATCAACTGGATTACTGAGTAAACCTGTGTTCTATATAAATCCTGCCTCCAATGTCTCCTTGAAGTTACAAGAGGTGAATGGTATAAGTATCTTTGGAGGATAGTTAAAGAAATACATGACAACAATTTGCTTTACTGAAAGAGTAATGGATATGCTGAAAAAGACAGCACGAAGAGAATCAGAGCAAGATTTCAGCCCAGTACAGGACACATACACAGGAATATTAATAAATGGTAAAAGGAGGTTTTTCATGTACACTGAAACAAGAACATCAGGCAAGGTCAGTCTCAGAAATAAAGTTTATTAAGTTAGTTTACCTAGTTCTCCAACGTATATCCCAGCTAATCCCACATAAGGTGCTTGGACACAAGTCACGTACATTTTCTTTACTCAAGAAACTCAGTTATAGATAAATTCACCTCTGTCTTGGAATACATACATAGAAGGGTCCATTCTCAGCCAGGAGTCCATACAAAGAACTGCAGCCAGGTCCACCGTTAAGCCACAGGACCAATGGGTCTTTTGCAGGGTCTCTCTGCGATGCTGTGAACCTGGAAATCAAATCAAAATAAAGCATAGAAATGACATCTCACGAGTCAGTTGTAACAGACTAATAATCAGAGATCCCATGGAAAAATACCAGCTTCCAGCTAAATCACTGTCTATTTACCCTGATTTTATTTGATCATATATTATGTCCAGCACTCTAAGACTACTGTAAATCATAATGTAAAACATAATGTACACTTTTATTTATTTCATAATCCTCAGAGCAGTTGTAAGGTAGTTTATGTATGTGCTATTTTTTTTTTTTCATACATTAATGTGTTTAACTCAGGAAATGGTTTGTCATACCAAGTGTTATACTGAGTAACATAAGTGAAACAATAACTTAAGCATTTTTTTAATATTTTTTATTGCATCTGTTTGTTAACCTGGTAAGCCCAGTGGACAAAGTGTCCTTTTTCATTGGTGATCTAGGAGCACTATCTGGTTGAGTGACTTTCTCAAAGCCCGCAAATGGAGGTGGAAGAAATCAAACCAGTCTACACATACCAAGGGAATTGCCAGGCATGCATTCATTATACCAGCTTCAGCTGAGGTAGTTATAGTTTGCACCTAAAGAGGGATCGACAAACTGTTGCTACATGACTGTACTTGAACACTGTGTAATAGTATGCTGCTGATGTCACAGCAGTCACATGACATTGCCAGCAGCATGAGCTGATCAGGTGCATGTCACATTAAGTAAACACTACAAAAGTGTTATTAGTTAATGGCCAGCTTGATTATAGTGATTCAGGACAAGCATCTGCTATAAAAGACAGGTAGGTAAGTAGAAATTTGCAGTATCTGAGGAGCTGAAAGTATGAAGGTTAGCAACAGTGCATAATGAACAATGCAACATCTGTGGATCAGTATACACAGGTCTAGAAGCACTCCTCTGTCATGATAGATAATGATTTTCAGTGTTTTTCAGTGTATTGAGACAGAGTCAGCCTGCATCACAAGCTACCATATCTGCTTATCAGAATCAATATGATGTGAAAATGAAGAAAGTGTTATGTTACACATTTCAGACATGCTGTGCACTGGATGGCCCTAAGTGCTTTACAAGAAACCCAAATGGAAAAGGGAGTAAAGTGTTTCTGTAACTCTTACACACACACACACACACACACACACACACACACACACACACACACACACACACACACACACACACACACACACACACACACTCTCTCACACACACACACACACATACACACATATGAAAGTCAAATGTACAGGTAAGGCAAAAGTCTTTTTTTGCCTTAAACGGCGAAAGAAGTACAGAAACTAAACAAAGCATTCTATAACTATGTCAAGAATCTAAATGGCAATGCTCAGATCTGCTCTGAGCTAAAACAGAATGGCAATAAATATACTGATTCAAAGGATATTGCCAATATCCTGGCAGATCGACTCAGTGCCAACTTCACCCCCCTCTCACCCCCTAAATGGCCCATCTCAATACCGGAGGATTGCCAAATTCCAGTAATAACGGCCACACAGGTACAAAACGGACTCTCTAAAGCCAAGAATACAGCATCCATGGGACCAGATGACATCCCGGGCTGTGTACTACATGAACTACAATATGAACTGGCACCTCACCTAAGTGTCATGTTTAATCATAGCCTCACCTCAGGTTTTATGCCCACTGAGTGGCGCAGAGCTACAGTTATCCCAATCCACAAGGGGGATCCACCTTGGATCCTGGAAACTACTGTCCCATCAGTCTGACAAGCCTTATCTGCAAGGCCATGGAGCGTATTATCATGGAACTTATAAACAAAGGCATTGGCAACCTTCAAACACTGGACCCCACCCAGTTTGGGTTTGTGAAGGGCCGATCTTGTCTCCTGAACCTGATTGACTTCTTTGAATCAGTCTCCAGAGCCATGGACAAGGGTAAGGTGGTCCACACAGCCTATCTAGACCTTGCCAAGGCCTTTGACACCATCCCCCACTCTGGAATCATAGATAAACTTACTAAGTTGGGTATTAATCCCTATGTCACCCAATGGGTTGCTAAATGGCTTACTGATAGAACCCACACTGTAAAAGTAGCCGACTCCAAATCCAGCTCCAGACAAGTGACAAGTGGAGTACCTCAGGGTTCAGTCCTGGGGCAGCTCTTGTTTGGCATCTACTTCTCTGAAGTACAGGCCAACACTAAGGGACTCTGGCTAACAAAGTTTGCAGATAACTGCAAACTGGGAGCCATTATTGAATCCCCAAATGATGTGGATACTCTACAAAAGGGCCTTACAGAAACAGATGCTTGGTGCCAGAGCCATGGGCTCAAGCTCAATGCCAAGAAATGTATTGTTATCCCCTTTGGGAAAAAACATGTATCCATGAATTACCATATAGGTGGCAGTACACTAAACACAGAAAGTGTGATAAGAGACTTAGGGACACAGGTGGACAGCGGTCTCACCTTCGATAACCACATCGCCACAACAGTCAGGAAATCCTTCTATGTGGCACACTTCATCACGAAGGGCTTTTCATCCAGAAAAAAGGAGGTCATTGTCCCACTGTACTCATCCCTCATTAGATCCATTATAGAGTACAACGCCCCATTTGGTATGTACCTCTCAAGACATCTGCAACAACTGGAAAGGCCTCAGAAATACCTCACTAAAAGAATCACAGGCCTAAAGCAGATGCCCTACGCTGACCTCCTTAAAAAACTCCAGCTATACTCTGTTGCATATCGTCTACTCAGAGGCGATCTCTGCTTAACATACAAGGCCATGTCAAACCCAGAGCTGTTGGACATGCTACACTTAAAGAAATCCCAATCCCTCAGAGCTACACGCTCCAGGGATCTGAACCTTGTCATCACAATAAACAAAACATGCTGGAGGGATAGGTTCCTGACCCAGAGACTCCCCAGACTCTGGAATAGATTGCCCATACATGTCAAGCAGAGTGCCTCTTTGGACCTCTTTAAGAGGAACCTTGACGATTGGATGGGAGAAAGGAAATTCACCCCGGGGATCACGTCAGCCGCCCTGCTGGACAGGGGTCCAGGAAAGTAAATAATGTGGGAAGAAATAGCCAGGGAATTGTTATGGCTAGGCTTGTGTAGGCCCTTAGGGTTGATAGCCTAGTACCAACCTATGAACCTATGAACCTTGGGTGTCTGGCTTCAGTGGCTAACAATCTAGCATATTCAGCATTCATTTTTTTTTTTATTTAGGAGAAGGTTTCAGTCCTACATTTATTATTAGATGTATATGCACCCCAGACGATTAATTTAAATGTAAGGACCACATTTTCGAAGGATATGCAATAAGCAAGATTCCTGCACCAATAGAGTAGATTGTAAACATTACATTAAGGAATGGATAAATGTAGATCATTTGTAGTGTACAGGCATTCAGTACAGAAAATATCATCTAATCAGACATCGATATCTCAAGACACGTGCAAGATGCCAGAAAAAGAAGGCAATACTGATAATCACATAATGTGATAAAACTGTCCATGTTATGGAAGTTCTTTGCCCAGAGCTACCAAATATCTGGACGCAGTACAGTGTTTGGATAAAAGCTTCACTCTGCTTTAAAACTGAATTTCAGTTTTTAAGTCCCAGATGTAGAGCATCTGTCTGTCTCTTTGGTCTAAATAAACACAGCTCATGCATTTTCTTAGCTAAAACAAAAATCCTTTGGTCGTCCAGTGTGTTTCACAGAGGTCAAAATTCATAGGTTGCTGGCATAATATAAATCTAACACTGTGCCTAACTTACACTTAGTCTGGACTTGCAGCACAACTGAATGTAAACAAGTGAAGTACGTGGTCTGTTTCTTCGACTCCTGAATGTGTTTGCTATCTGGCTTCCATCCAAAACCTAAGCTGCAGTTCGTAACTTAAACCTGCTGTTGTTGCCTAAAGGAAAACCATTAGGGAGAAATCTTAAAGATAAAAAAAAAAAAAAACTCGCTTCTGAATCTATGATCTGCAGTCAATTAGTGACTTAATTTGGAGGTTACCCTGAATATCCCTGTCACAATTTTGTTTTGCATGACTGTGGCACAGACAAATTTGACCTTGAAAAGACTGTATTTTTTGCTCATCCAAAAATGAAAAGCTCAACTGTGCAGTGTAAGCATTTTTGTGCTTAGGTTGATTTTTTACTTAAAATCTTTCACTAGCAAGGTATAGAACAGACTAGGGAGAGGATTTATCATTTAGCAGAAGACCTAATAGCACTAAACCACTGCAACTGGTCCCCCCTATTTAGCCTCCCCCTAGACAAGGCAGTAGACTACTTTAACTCCACGTTTCTGAACATACTTAACCAACCTGCTCCCCCTCCCC
The DNA here is from genome assembly GCF_019279795.1 of Protopterus annectens. Lineage (NCBI taxonomy): Eukaryota > Metazoa > Chordata > Ceratodontiformes > Protopteridae > Protopterus > Protopterus annectens. Next base: position 1,798,061,037 of record NC_056741.1, on the reverse strand, counting down.
CAAGAATAACTCAAATAGAGTCCAACTCTGCCCCTTGGCTCACTAAAAGTACCTGACTCTTACTAAAACAAAGGAACAAAGTATGGGACACTTGGTATGACAAGAGAACTAATACCAACAGGCAAAGGCAACAATTTCCTGAATTAAGAAATAAAGCAAAAAAAAAAATTACTCCAATATACAAACTAAGCACAAAGCTAACCCTCAAAAATTCTGGGCTGCCATAAATAAAATTCTCCACCCAGGTAAAACTGGTACCCCAACCCTGAACACTGATACATCTATAAGTAGAATTGTAACACAATTCAATGAACATTTTACCAACTCCATTTTAAAAATATCGTTGAATTCTCAAACCACAACCATCCCAAGCTTCCCATGCTCCCCATCCGACAAAACAATTTCTGCTTCCAACCAGTCCAAACCAGTACAATCCCGAGATACCTGTCCAAATTAAGACCCACTACCCTGGCTGCTGATAAACTCCCAGCAGAATATCTCCAAATCGCAGGCAAAGCTATCTCATATCCTGTCTCTATAATCATAAATACGTCAATCTCTGAGCAAAAAGTCCCAATCCTCTGGAAAATCTCACATACAATACCCCTACACAAAGATGGAAATTAAACAGAGTTATCAAACTACTGCCCAATAGCCATAATATCGGGTCTACTTCATTTAAACGAAAACGAGTTACGTCGAACACCAGTCCATCGACACATATACACCGAACCGCGAAATAATCGAAAGCACAAAACCGCAAAAATTCAAACTGTCGAAGTGTTCTGGTTGACCCATCTGAGCTACAGATCCGTAAGGTAAGTTCGCAATAGTTACGGACATTAGGGTTAGGATTAGGGTGTGGGTTAAGGTAAGTGCATAGATAGGTAATGTAAGATGGGTAATGTATTTAACATTTAGTGTAGGGTTTGAGGTAGGGGTTTGGTTAGTGTATGTGTGTGGTTTATTTATTTTGTTTGTGTATAGCTCTGTAGGGTAAGTGTGTGGTAGTTACAGACCTTAGCGTTAGGGAGGGGTTAAGGATAGTGCATAGATAGTGGTGTATGTGGGGTTTAGTGTAGGGTTAGAAGTAGGGTTTTGGTTGGTGTATGTTTGTGGTTTATTTATTTTGTTTGAGTGGGTAGTATGTTTCGGGCGGTGGGGTTGGCCAAGTATGACAATTCGGTATTTTGAGTTTCGCGGTTTTGTGCATTTGATTATTTCTTGGTTCGGTGTATATGTGTCAATGGAGTGGTGTTCGATTTAACATGTTTTCGTTTAAATAAAGTTAGGGAGGGGTTAAGGATAATGCATAGATAGTGGTGTATGTGGGGCTTAGTGTGGGGTTAGAAGTAGGGTTTTGGTTGGTGTATGTTTGTGGTTTATTTATTTTGTTTGGGTGGGTAGTATGTTTCGGGTGGTGGGGTTGGCCAAGTATGATAATTCGGTATTTTGAGTTTCGCGGTTTTGTGCGCTTGATTATTTCACGGTTCAGTGTATATGTGTCGATGAAGTGGTGTTCGAAGTAACGCGTTTTCATTTAAATAAAGTAGACCCATAATATCCCCACTCTTAAAAATCCTAGAGAAATGCATATATTCCCAAATACTAAAATACCTTCTCTCCAACAAGCTCCTAGCCAAAAGTCAACACGGTTTTCAACCTGGCCACATCACCACCACTGCCCTTATCAGTTTCGCCAATCATGTTAATCAACAGCAAAATGCAGGCAATCTGGTATCAGCTGTTTTTTTAGACCTCTTGAAAGCATTTGATACAGTATCCCATAGCAAACAATTGACTGTTCTCTCAGAACTTAAACTAAATAACTCTGCACTCCCATGGTTTAAAGACTATCTTTCTAACCAACAACAGGCCATTATGTAGCAGGACAATCTATCCCCTCTTCTCCCCGTTACCCTAGGTGTGCCTCAAGGATCTATACTCAGTCTCCTGCTCTTCACAATATTCACAGACAACCTCCATAAAGCCACCCTTCATGCAAGTTTAGTACAATACACCAACTCTACCCTAATCTGCTCTACCCCCTCTCTCCAGCTTCTACAGAAAATAACCCAAGAATCCTTTACTGCAGTTGAAACCTGGTTAGCAGACTCCCAATTATTACTCAACCCACCCAAAAAAAAAATAAAACAGCTTATGCTCTTTCATCCCTCCAGAGCTATAGATCTCATTCCCCCTTTCACATTTATTGCCGCAGACAACACCCATATCACACCAGTTGCACATACCAAGCTACTAGGTGTTATCATCGATCAAAACAAGAAATTTGATAAGCACATAGCTTAAATCATAACTAAGGTACACAAAAAACTAAGCACATTTTATAGATGTAAAAAATACCTGACCTCAAATAGTAAAACTAGCATAGCAAGAACCCACTTACTTTCCACATTACTCTGTACTTCTCCCATCCTAGTTAACCTAGATAAAGGTGATCTAAACAAAATCCACTTGTTATAACAAGATAGTTAAATTTGTTACGGACTCTTACTACAGATCTCATCATTGTCTAGCCCTTCACAAGCTGTCCTGGAGGGAATTACCTAACTTACTTACCCTAAATCAACTCACCCTAGCTCAACAAATTTTCTATTACCCTGACAAAACTCCAGGCCTATATGGCCTAATCAACCATTGCACCAACAGCCATCAGCTAAGGTCCACCAATAAAGAACTGGTAGAAGTATCCAAAAGTAAATATAACTCAGGTGATTCCCTATAGTCTTGTACTATCTCAAAAATGTTGAACTCCCTCCCACTCGAAGTCAGAACACAGGCAAACAAAGTTCAAAAATCAATTAAAATTCTATCTCACCAAGTCTTGGATATGTATATGCTCTGACCCGGGCTAACACCTTTAAGACCAGTCTAGTCCCATTAATCCTCTATACATCCGTTATAAGATCTTCCTACAACTTTAAAACCCATATAATTCCTGTAATACAAACAATATCAATGTTTATGGAATGATGTATTGAGTACTTCAGATTAACATTGCTGTTATGTTTAACAATGTTGTGAATATTCTCATCTCTTCACTGTACTACTAATATCTTGACAAAATTGTTAGCTTCTTTTCTAAATTGTTGTAAGCTTTTTCTCTGGACTGACATTTTGTATTATTATACGTTTCATGGATTGTCATATTGTATGGAGCTTTTCTCCCCAGCCCTCCGCTGAAAATGGGCAACCCTGCCCAGTCGGACTTACCCGGTAAACAAATGTAAAATAAAATAAATAAATAAAATAAGAAATAAATTTATGTGGCATGTAGTAGCTTGTGCCAAGCATTGTAACTGTGCTGTCATGATCTTATAGAGGATTATGCCTGCCTATGTTGTGTGCTTTATCTCTTGCTTAACTGTACTAAATGGTATTAGTGTGCTGTATTCATAAATATCTCAGCCCCTATAACTATTCAGATTGTCTCCACATGTTTTAACTGTTGTCCTGATGTATCATTTTGCTGAGTGAACCCACATCTACAGGAGAGAAAGTTGTTCCTTGTCAGAACCATGCCTCCAAATTTGTGGTGGCTGAGGGGTACTATCATCCAAGCTTATGAGGAATCTGTTCCTTGTATAAGCACTCCACCCCTGTTTTTCATAAATTAACTCACAATACCATAGATTTTTATACTCTTAACTGGCATCTGCTGCAGCATTCATCTGGCTTTTAAAGGGATTATCTGTTGAAGGTCCAATGTTCTACCCCCTTCCTGGGGCTTACTCCTGAGATCCTGGTTTGTACCACCCTATGTCAATGGGAGTGTGTTGATAGATGTTGTGTGTCATTGACAACCTTGCAGATCTACTATTTGAACATATAACACAATGGAGAGAAAATTCACTGAAAAGCTGTATACAGAATTAGGAAAGAGGTCCCCTGATAGGACGTCAGAGTTGAACTGCTGTAGGCAGTCAGACACTAACTACTTCTGCAATGTGACTCCTCTTTAAACAGGAATGCAGCTATGTGATGTTCATGCCATCGATAAACATTATTTTTGGCATAGCCTGCATTTTTTTATGATGCTATCCTGTCTGGGACGTAATTACAAGTTGTACACAATACTCAACAATGTATTTGCATTTTAAAACAACTTGAGTATTTACATAATCAGAATATTTTCATAAGTAATGAAGTAATTTACATTCAGCTTAGGTTGTGTGCTGGGTGGATGGGACTGACCCACTGGCAGAGCGGGTATAGGCCATGGAAATACTTCATTGGAATCTAAGTTCTGCAGGGTATGCTGTAGCTCAGCTTGCAAATGAAGTGCTTTGCACACTACAAGTGACAAAGGTAGTCAGTCCAAGTCCCTTGAGGGCTGAATGGTTTAAATATGCATTGGTAATTCAGAGGTATAATTCTGCCATTTGGGAGGCCTGGGTTCAATTCCTTCCTGTAATGCTCTACATGCTATACACTGAATCAGTTTTAAAACTGGTTTACTATTGAAATGCCGATCCGACTATGTGCAACTCGACTTGCGCGAAGGCGGAAGAGCGAATGTCACCGCGGTCGAATCCAATTGTGCGAACGGCAGATCAACACCCCTGCGTGAACCATGGTAGCATGGGTGTGGAGGTGTTGTGCGGCTGGTAATGTCGAACGTCGAATGCCTGGCCGTGGCGAACAATTTTCGCGGTTTCGGTTCGCGTAAATGCATCGCAGAAGTGGCCGTTCGACTAAGTTCAATTGCAATTTCAATAGTAAACCTTTAAAACTATCACTGGAAATGTCAAACCAGATGGTCAGCTTGATAGTCATATATTCCACACAATCAGAACCCCCTTATTTATCTGGTACTGCAATTACACACACACACACACACACACACACACACACACACACACACACACACACACACACACACACACACACACACACATATATACACCTAAGTTTCCAGTGGGCTTTATCTTCTAGCTCAATGAAATGTGCAACAAAAGCTGCCAGCTTCATTTGAAGTTTAGTACCCAAGTCTCTCAAAGTATTTTTTTTAGTCTGAATGACAGAATCACATTAAGCTGGCTATAAACTAAAACATCCTTGTTAATGTCATGAAAGTCCAAACACCACATGCACTTTGATAAGTTCCCATTCATTTGTTGTATCTGTCCAGTGGCATTTACAAAAAACAAATATAAATAAAATAAAATAATATTTACCAAAGGCATCTCAACTGCCACAACTAGGGCAAAAGTATCAACAAGTTTCTAACAATCTGTCAAAGTTACTTATCCATTTCCTAAATACCATAAAATACACACCAAAGACTGCTCTAACCAGAACACAAACATTCCAAATCTAAAAAATATTGAAGTGACACATCTGTATTATGTTAAGGTTAAGGGCAGGGTTAGGGATAAGGCTAGTGTAAGAAGTGTGTCTGTCTTATCTAGTACTAGGGTTAGGGATATGGTTAGGGTTAACATTACGGTTTGGGGTAGCAAACCCAAGTAAGTGTAGTACAGGTCATCACCCCCCTGCACTACCTTACTATGTGCTAACCCTAACCCTAACAACAGCCTAAACTGTAATGCTAACCCTAACTGTGTCCTTAACCATAATACTAAACAAGACACACACACCTTACACTATTCCCTATCTTATCTCTAAAAACACACATACAAGCATGCACTTGCACACACACACACACACACACACACACACACACACACACACACACACACACACACACACACACACACACACACACAGAGTCATACTTGGAATACCAAAACATTCCGTATTTCCAAGTGTTTCAGCATTGTGACTCATTTCCAGTTTTGACTTGTGTTACAGTGCACTCAGAATCATTCCATACACTAGATTGTGTTTGATCTAGTGATAGCAACCTGTATCAGCATCATTACCAGCATATATGGCTTTCAGGTTACAGTGTCAACCATTAGCCCCCAATAAAATATTAATTCTATAAACAAGCCACTGGAGAACTGTCTCCCAGAAGTCTGCCAAACAGTATTACTGAATCCAGGAAAATAAAAAAAATGTGTAATAGTTAATAAAATATTTCACAAAACATGTTTAATTCAAAATGTAACCAACTCTAGTCATGCAATTGAGAAAAAAAAAAACTTACACACCCTTGTGAATGCCTCCGTGGAGTCCCTGTATTGCCAATACCAGTAGTCCTTCCCAAGAGTCTACAACCCTTTCTTTAAAAAGAGTGCTTTCAAAGATCCATGGAGTAGTTAGCCCTTAAAATATGATGCCTGTACCTCCTCCCCTCACACTTTGTCCTTCTTCACAATTACTCTTCATATCTCCCCATTGACATAATATTATGCTACCAATATCATGACCCCCAGCCGCTACCAATATTATTTTTGTCTCAAGGGAGAAAAGCTCTAGCTCCTATAGCACTAGCCTCTGGTAATATCTCATCCTGCCCTTCTTAGAGACCCAGTGGTATAATATCTGCAACTTAGGCCATGGGCAGTTTTTAAATGATGAGCCCCCACATAAACATGCACATACACACACACACACACACACACACACACACACACACACACACACACACACACACACACACACACACACACACTTCCATTTTCTTTTGGATTTACCTTCCTGATTTAAGCCCAAACTCCAGTAATTATATTCCATCAACGCCTGTACCTTACAGCCTCTTGATTGTATATACCTCAAATGTCTGAATGTGATGAAAAACACCCTCAGTAAAGTATTCCATCTTGCTTTAGACAAATGGACACAAGTCCTGCAAAGCCATGTTAATGATTGTTTAACCTGATCATGGCAGCCAAAGTCAGCCATTCGTTGACAGACAGCCCCTGTACCCAGCAGTTATAACTCCATTGTTGACTACATACCCCTAAAATGTCTGATGGTAGTACAATTAAAACTTATTTCACACAAATACTGCAAAGCCTGACTGTTAACCTGTGCAAACTAGAGTTTAAGTTACTTTCATCCACGGTCAGTTCCCCCCACCACCACCCAGCAGTTATAGCCACTTTTTTGTGCACAACTCGTCTGAATGTGATGAAACACGACAACTCTCAAATTAGCACAGGAATCAGGGAAAAAGCCAAATGAGGAACAAAAGCCAAAAATCACCAAACAATGAGAGACAAAAGTCTAAAATCAGGGACAGGCTTTAAATATTGCTTTTATATACCTCCAAAGTTGCTAAAATTACAGTTTTTGCATTGACATGCATTTTCTGAATGATATGAAGTCTATTGCGTGTCATCATTTGGTCACTGCAATCTTTATTTATTTATTTATTTACTTACTTACTTACTATTTCTTCACCAGATAAGTGGACTGGTCTATTGACTGTTATCAGCCACAACCAGTCCTGAGCTCAAAGAACAGAAAATATATCACTGACCTTTCAGCCAACAACATTCTATACAAAATTAATACATTACAACATTCAAAACATAGTAAGATTGAATGCAGAAAGGATAACATTAAAAGATCCCGTTAGAATGCATTGAGTAAAAAAAAAAAAACATATCTATGTGTGTGTGTGTGTGTGTGTGTGTGTGTGTGTGCGTGTAAAACAAAAAAAAATTATATATATATATATGTGTGTGTGTGTGTGTGTGTGTATACACACACACACACACACACACACACACACACACACACACACACACACACACACACACACACACACAAAATGCAAGCTAAAATATGCATAAAATACAGTGCAATCATACATATAATACAACAATACATAAACTCCCGTATACATGTGAAATATTTGCATTTAAGGTGCCACATTAACAGGCCAAGAAATATTTATTTACTGTATTCTATTATTCATGATATGGGATGGTAAGTTATCTAACCACTGTTGTGGTAGTAGCATTTGCAGGTAGATTCAGTAAAGAGATGCTGTTTAGGTACATCTTTGAAGCTTTTAATGGTTTCTAGATTTTTGATGTGTGTAGCCAGGCGTTTCCAGGTAGCAGGTCCCAGTCTGGAGAAGGCTCTATCATCTATAACAGTTTTAAGTGGACAGTGTACCACACAGAAACTGTTGTACAGTGTACTTCTACATATGTTTTCATTAGTTAAATTGTTTCTTGAGTGATACTTAAATACACTTTGTCTTTTTCTGAATAGATTTCAAGCTTGCATAAACTAAAGCACTGCTGGTGATTCCCTACTGAGTAAAGAAAGTAAACCTACATTTTTTGTCTGTGTGTGATAGAGCTGCTTTTTGTTTTACCTGCTCTATTTTATTTTCTGTTTTAAGAAATCTGCTTGGCCTGGTTCATAGATTCATAGGTGTGTACTAGGCTAATGGCCCTGGGGCCTTTACAAGCCTAGCCATAAGATTACCCTGGCAAAGTGCTACCCAACCTTAGTTCCCAGTGCCTCTGTCGAGTAGAGCCACTGGAGTTATCCCAGGGTGAATTTTCTGTTTCCCATCCACTCATCAAGATTTCTCTTGAAGAGGGTCAGCGAGGTGCTTTGCTTGACATGTATGGGAAGTCTATTCCATAGCATGGGCAGTCTCTGGGTTATGAAACTGTCCTTCCAGCATGTTCTGTTAATTGTGGTAATGAGGTTGAGGTCTCTGGAGCGTGTGGTGTGACGGGATTGGGATTTCTTTAGATGTAGCATTTCTAACAGAGCTGGGTCAGACATGCCTTTGTAAGTCAAGCAGAGATAGCCTCTAAGTAGGCGATATGAGACAGAGAATAGTTGGAGTTTTTCAAGTATGTCCATATAGGACAAGTGTTTAAGGCCTAGGATCCTCTTTGTGAGGTACTTTTACAGTCTCTCCAGTTGTTGCAGGTGTCTAGTGAGGTACATGCCAAATGGGGCATTGTACTTGATGAATGGCTTAATGAGGGAAGAGTAGAAGCAGCCAATGACCTCTTCCTTCCTGACTGCAAAACCCTTAGTAATGACATGTGCCACATAGAAGGACTTTCTGATCACAGTGGCAATGTGGTGATCAAAAGACAGGCTGCTATTAACCTGTGTTCCCAGATCTCTTATAAAGCCTTCCATGTTCAGTGGACTACCATCAATGTGGTAATTCATGGGAACCAGGTTTTCCCAAAGGGGATGACGACACATTTTTTGGCATTTAGCTTAAGGCCATGGTTCTGACACCAGTCATTGGTCTCAGTGAGGCCATTCTGTAGGATGTCATCATCACTTGGGGAGTTAATAATAGCTCCCAACTTGCAATCGTCTGCGAACTTTGTCAGCCAGAGTCCCTTCGTGTTGGCCTGGACTTCAGAGAAGTAGATACCAAACAGGAGAGGACCCAGGACTGAACCCTGTGAGACTCCACTCCTGACTAGTCAGCGGTCTGACTTGGAGTCAGCTTTTTTCACACTGTGGGTTCTCTCTGTGAGCCAATTTGCAACCCACCTAGTGATATAGGGGTTGATGCCTAGCTTAGTGAGTTTTTCTGATTCCTGAGTGGGGAATGGTATCAAAAGCCTTGGTCAAATCAAGGTAGGCTGTATGAACCACCTTGCTTTCATCCACAGATCTGGTGACCGACTCAAAGAAGTTGACCAAGTTGAGCAGGCATGATCTACCCTTCACAAAACCAAACTATGTGGGATCCAGAGTTTGGAGATTCCCTATATCCTTGTTTATTAGGTCCATGATGATGCGTTCCATAGCTTTGCATATCAGGCTCATCAGGCTAATGGGGCAATAGTTCCCAGGGTCTGTAGTTGCTCCTCCTTTGTGGAGAGGGATTACTGTAGCAGTGCACCATTAGATAGGGACAAAGCCTGAGGTAAGGCTGTGATTGAACAGGGCACACAGGTGAGGTGCCAGTTCACTCTGTAGTTCATGTAGAACACAGCCAGGGATATTGTCAGGTCCCATAGAAACTGTATTCTTGGCCTTGAACAGTGCTGTTTTAACCTGTGTAGCAGTAATACTGGGTGCCTGGCAATCTACTGGTATTGTGATTGGTCCTTTGGGGGAGAGGGGTAAAGTTGGCACTGAATCTATCAGCCAGTATACTGGCAATATCTGTTGGCTCAATATAGGAGGTACCATTGTGCAGTAGCTCAGAGCAAATCTGGGTATTGCCATGGAGATTCTTTACATAACTTTAGAAGGCCTTGTGGTTGTCTTTACTATCTGCTGCAATTCTGTTTTCATAGCTAGCTTTAGAGGATTAGATGAGAGATCTCAACTTTTTGTTGAGGCTGATAAGGGAGTTTTTCCAGTCTTGGGACTTCACCCTATACCGCATCAGTTTTTGTTCTATGTGAGAAATAAATATTTAAATTATCTAAGCTGCACATTTCACTGTTTTTTATTGGTTAAATTGTTTCTTGACTGATACTTGAATACACAGTGAATGTCTGGGTCTTTGTCCTTTTTTTGAAAAGATTTCAAGCCTGCATAAACTAAAACACTGCTGGTGATTCCCTGCTGGATGAGAAAGTAAAGCTACATTTTTGAATGTGAGTGAAAGAGCTGCTTTCTGTTTTACCTGCTCAATTTTCTCTTTTTTAAGAAATCTGCTTGGCCTGCTGTTTTTGTTCTGTGTTAGAGATAGACACAATTTTTTTAGGCTGCACATTTCACATTTTTTTCATTGGTTAAATTATTTCTTCAGTGATACTTAAATACACAGTAAATTTCTGAGTCTTTGTCTTTTTCTGAAAGATTTCAAGCTTGCATAAACCAAAAGCACTGCTGGTGATTCACTGTTAATTATTGTCACACCCTCTTTCCCCTTCACTGATCTGCTTTTTAAACCTGGTGATTTTAAGCTGCCCACCCCTACTGTAAATTGAGCTTAATAAGCTCCTCCCTTTCTACACTGTTGTTGATATATTGAATTATTTGTCTTTCTTTTTGTTCTTAGTGCTTAATTGAAAAATTGCGTTTTGCCTCTCATTGTCTGTTTTATAGATGTACTTGCTCTGAATTCATTATCTAGCTAGCTTTTGGATACAGTAGTATATTTTTACACTCTAGCAAGCCTTGTTTTTTACATCAAGAGGTCAGTGGATTTTCCATGTAGTGCACTGAGGTAGGTAGGTCTGTTTAGGTTGGGGTAACACTTGAGATTTCTGCATGTGGTTTTATTGGCTGGAGGGCTTATTAATCATCTTATCTTGTTTTAGTGCCTTCATAAATACTGTACAGTTGAGTGGCTCATTTATACAAAGTGTAGTACTTTTATTGAATAATCACATTTTTATAAGTTGTTTTAAGTACACTGTTGTATCCGTATCTTGTGGTAGCATTTCACTCTGGACACTCCTTTACTGTGCTTTTACATTAGGAGGACTGGGATTATTCATCTAGTGGCAGCAGGTGTTTACCTGGTCTATCTAAGCTGGGAAGCAAACAAAAGAGCTCTAAATATTTTTTTGCACTTCTTTTATATACTGTGACTGTACTTTAGCAGTTTAAAAAAAATGTACTGTCTGTTGCTGTTTCTTGAGTGTTAATTACACTGTATTATACTGTGCCTGTTGTAGGGCTGTTGTAGGTAGTTTGAGTGGTCTTTTTCCACTTGGGCTCCAACCAGCTATTCTACATTAAGAAGGTGTTTTTCTGCACCGTTGTAGCAAAAGTTTGCTGATCTAACATGTCTGAGTTGGGGATTACTGGTGGAAGGCTTATTGTGTTCTTTCTTGATTGGTAGCTAGATTAAAACTTGTTTCTGTTTGCTTGTATTTAAGCCTCACTTTTGCACGGTGCTGCTCTTCACACTGTGGCAGTTAGAAGTACCCTGTATAGATGCAACCCCCTAAAAACTCAGTTTTTTTCCTAAACAGCTGTCAGTAAAACACTTCCAAGATTTTCTGTTGCTCTAGGAGTAGTGTTGCCTTATTGATCAACCTTAGCCTACACAAAGTATAGGTCCATCTTGTAGTCTCAGCACTACCAGCACAGTCCTGTCAAATTAACTCATTCCCTTCCCTAATAAAACATACAGTGAGCCTAATATCATGGATGGGCAGGTTCCCCTCATCCCTCTGGCCAGTCTGATAGACAGGGCATTCTGAGGCAATGTAGCAATTGTCTTGTATACTGAAAAGCACTTACTCCTACAACAAATGTTTTATGTGAAATATGTAGTTACACTATAAAATTGAAGACTCTCACATAAGGGCAAATTGGTTATTAGCACACAACGCATAAGCCCACATATGTGGAGATACTCACTAGTAACCTACCATAAGATCAGTGGCCTCACAAACGGAAAGCCCTTACACACATAACAATGCAAAAGACAACAACACATAATAACACACACACCAGTGTCCCAACAAATAAGCCCATAACACCACAAAACCTAATGTATTGGTTATAGGTGACTCCATTGTGAGACACATGGATGTTCCCCTCACCAGGCTGGATAGGAAGTGGGTTACATTTAACTGCCTGTCAGGTGCCAGAATCCATCAAGTCACTTAAGCACTCAAGTTACTCAACCACAAGTACCGGTATGACTCCATCATAGTCTATGTGGGGGTGAATGACTTGAGAAGTACCTCACTGGAATATATGGAGCAGTTTACAGGAGCTACTCTAAGACTGGTGTACCCTCTTTGATTTCTGGTGTGGATCCAAATGAAATCCAAAGCATCCCTTGAAATCTACAGAAAAATAAGTATTTTTATTCATTGTACTGCACTTTTAAACTGTGTATTACTGAATTGCCACCTACTTTTAACTGTTTTAGCCATTTTAACCATTTTGCTGTTTCATTGTTTCAACTGTCTGCTGTTTGAGACACTTTGTATTTTCTAGTACTTGTGTATTTTATAGCATAGACTAAATTCAGATTTGCTAAATCTAGACTGTTTGGCATTATCTGAGCACTAAAACCATACATCTTACACTAAGAGGGCCCCCTGCACCCTTGTGGCAGAAGAGTGTAACAAAGGACCCATCTGAGTTGGAGATTGTTGGAATAAGGCTCAGTGCTGAGTATTCCCACTGGCCAGTTTGTTTAAAAATTGCTTAATTTAGCTTGTATTTAGGCAGCACATTTGCAAGGTCAGTTTACAGGAGCTTCTCTAGAATCTCTGGAGTGAATACAAACGAAACACAAGGTATGCCTTGAAATCTACAGAAAAATAATTATTTTTATTCACTGTACTACACTTTAAAACTGTGTATTACTGAAGTGCTGCCTACTTTTAACTGTTTTTACTGGTTTTAACTGTTTTGCTGTTTCAACTGTCTGAGACTGTTTTTCCTGCACTTTGAATTTTCTAGTGCCTGTGTATTTTATAGCATAGGCTAGATTCAGATTTGCTGAATCTAGACTGTTTGGCATTATCTGAGCACTAAAACCAGCCCTCTTACATTGAGGGCCCCCTACACCCATGTAGCAGAAGAGTTTAGCAAAGGACCCATCTGAGTTGGAGATTGTTGGAATAAGACTCAGTACTAAGCATTTCCATTGGCTAGCTTGGTTGAAAATTGCTTAACTTGTTTTAAAAACAGGGTTCTCACAGTTGCTATATAAGCCCCACATTTCTGTGGGTTTGCACCTGTTTTAAAACAGCTCCATAGAGTATGGCGACCAGCCACTACCCTAGTATCTTCATATGAGCAATCCGAGGAATCTGTGCATATCACACCTTTGCACAGCACCATGCAGTGGAGGTAACCATTGGCAGTTATAGATGCAAAAGCTAAAGTAGATTTATTTTACCCTTGGAAGCTGCCCATGCTCCAGCTGAGGAGTCACTTAAATTGCACTTAGCTACTCGGAGAGCACCTCAGCTGAGCGTTCTACAACATTTGTCACTTTAACTGAAATCTCCTAATCTCTGATAGTCTCATACCCCTTGAGAACCCCCACTAGTACAGAACCAGCATTAAGCCCCAATTAAATCACATCCTTCCTCATTAATTAAGCAAATTTACACCTAGTATTATTAATGGCCAGTTCTGTTCTGTTTTCCTGCCAGACTGATTGACATGTGTATCCTGAGGTAGTGTAGCAATTGCCTCATGTAGACTGACAACCCACTACTCCTAAACCACTCAAGCTCAATTTTTGAGAGATGTATATACACTAAGAATTTGGAATCCTTACTTCTCTCGTTCACAGAACATTAAAACTGAACAGGTTGTCAGCCTACGTACTACACCTCCTGCACAAATCACGCTCTCAACACATAAACCATCATACATGGAGGGACTCACCAGAAATTTACCTAAACACCAGACACCGCTGAAACACAAACACGCCATACCTAATACCGTACCTACAGCACTCAATAGACATAAGACCACAAGCACAAACGCCTCACCAAACAAGCCCCTAAGGCAAAGCACATCTAAACTACATTGTTTGGTCATAGGCGACCTCATAGTGAGATACACCGATGTCCCACTCACCAGGCTGGACAAGGAGAAGGTTACGGTCATCTGTCTGTCTGGTTCCAGGATCCACCAGATCACACATGCACTCAAGTCTCTCCACAACAAGTACTGTTATGACTCCATCATAGTTCATGGTGGTGTGAATGACTTGAGATGTGCTCAATGGACTACATAAAGAGAGACATGACTGAGCTATCTGAATATGTGTCTCAGGCAGGTACGTCCCTAACCTTGAGCAGTATACTACCTTCACCTAAGATGATACCACAATATAAACAAAAAATGACTGACTTCAACAATTGGCTTAGTTTCTGGTGTCACTCTAAGGGGATCCAGTACATGTCAGCCTGAGATGACATGGTAGATAGACCACGCTGCTTTGCCAGAGATGGTCCACATCTGTCACCTCTGGGATTTTCATTACTGGCTAAGGCTTTTGCCCTCCCCCATAGTGCCTTTTTAGGTGATGTCACAAGAACAAAATTCCCAACATAAAATATATCTTCAAAAAGCAACCTCAAGGTTATGCTCCTAAATGCTAGGAGTCTAAACCTAAAACTGCACTCACTGGAAGCAGCTCTCCTAAGATAAGATGCTGACATCTGTGCAGTCACAGAGACTTGGTTTAAGGCTGCAGAAAGCACCCCAGCCATATCAGTTTATAATGCCTTCCACACATTCAGACCACAAACTGAAAGTGCGAGAACTAAAGGTGGAGTATCAATATTCATCAAAGATAAATACACCTCTAGATTGGTTAAACAAAACGATTTCCTTGAACTAATCCAGGTCCAATTGCCTGTAGGTAAGACCCCTCTCCAAATTATTGCCAGTTATAGAACCCCCTCCATAAACCAGGATGCCCACACTGCATTCTTGGATGTACCTGAATCCCTCAAGATACAACCAAACACCCTGGTTTTAGGTGACTTTAACTATCCATCAATAGATTGGTTAAATTATACGTGTACTAACACACTTGCCCAAAGGTTCTTGGACTTCTTCATCTCCAATTCCCTGGACCAGTTGGTTGACACCCCCACAAGAGGCCCAAACATTCTGGATCTGGTGCTCACTAACATGGGTGATCATTGTACCACCCCATGTGTGTGGTGCTCCCTAGTGAGGTCCGATCATAAATAAGTCTCATTAGAAGTAACAATAATTTCTGACCTCTCACTAGCAGCAGCTAGACTAAAACACTTCTCCAAGGCCAATTACAACCTAATACATGAAAGCACTAATAGCTGCATAGCCCCTGCCCTCAGTGGACACCTATACTGGGATTTACACCAATGCCTTGTATAAGCATCTATACAAATGTATTGACTCAGCTGTACCTGATAGGACCAAAATAAGATCCTCAAGAAAGAACAAGCCTACCTGGTGGACATCCACCATTAATAGTTTATACACTAAGAGAAAGACATTGTTGGCAGAATCAGGAAGGAACAGTCACTGAATTGGAAGCATTCCCTCCTCAGCTTAAAAAAGCAAATAAGACACCTCGTAAGGCATTCTAAAGCTAACTATGAATCCAAGTTAGCCTCCTTTGCTAAGGATATAACCATAAGGCCTTCTCTATCTACGTCAAAAACCTTAAAGGAAAAACCCAGATCTGCACAGAACTGGTTGTTAATAACACCACATATAAGGAACCAACAGAAATAGCCAACCTGATAGCTGACAGCTTCAGTGAAAATTTCTCCCCCCTGTCCCTGCCACATATCCTCCAAAGTATCCCTACCACCTGCCCTCCACCTAGTATCTCCAAGGAGCAGGTTATAAACACTCTTTCAAAGCCAAAAACACAGCCTCTATGTAATCTGATAACATCCCAGGCTGTGTTCTAAATGGATTAAAACAGGAAGTAGCTGCACCTCTGGGTACCCCTTTTACCCACAGTCTAAGTACTGGTTTTGTAAATGCTGAATGGAAAACAGCAACCATCATCCTGTTACATAAAGGAGGCATCTCCACTGACCCTGGAACTATATACCCATAAGCCTGACTAGCCTAATCTGCAAAGCTATGGAAAGAATAATCATGGACCTTATCAACAAAGACATAGGAGACCTCCAAATGCTCCACCTGACCCTGTTTGGCTTCATTAAAGGGAGATCTTGATTCTTGAACTTGGTGGACTTCTTTGAGATGGCCACCAAAGCTGTGGACAAAGGTAAATTCATGCATACTGCCTACCTGGACCTGGCCAAGGCCTTTGACACTATTCCCCACGCTGGCATCATTGATAAACTCACCCAGCAATGTGGAAGAAAGATATCCAGACAGTTCCAGTAGTAGTACTAGCAAAGGATAAAGAATCTACAATCGTGTCGCTTGTCTGGTCAGGATAAAACAGATGAACTTTTGTGGATTCTATTCAAGCAGCTTTATTATGTACAAACACATCAGGATTGAGGCTTAATAACTTTAACTTAGATAAACTTATAAACAAACTAGCTATCACACTCTAACATGCTCACTCTCTGACTGCACTCTCAAAATGGCACTGAAGCTGGCACGTGCTTGTTATTTATATGCACGTGCTGTCCTTGAAATGCTTCTTAAAGTTACAACACACACACATACACACACACACACACACACACACACACACTATTCTACAAATCGTATTTAGATGTTACCAATACAAGTAACTCCATACAAATTGCAGAAGAAGTCATTACTAGGCACATTGCAGGTGCTGCGTAGAGCACCTCTGGCTGACATCAAAGACTGAAACAATACTAATTTCATGAACTTTGATCATACTTTGAATGGGGTCCATTCCCATCATGCTATTAGAAACCCAAAAGATTTGGAGAAATTAAAAGCTGGAGATCAACCTGTATATTGTCAAGTGGGTTGCAAACTGGCTCACTAATAGAATGCACACAGTCAAAATAAGTGACTCTACCTCCACCAGCAGACCCATAGCCTCAGGCATCAGTGCTGGAGCCCCTATTGTTTGGAATCTACTTCTCAGACATACAGGCTAAAACAAAAGGCCTAGGGCTGACAAAGTTTGCTGATGATTGCAAACTGTGTGCAGACATCAAGTCCCCAAACAATGTCAACATCTTACAAGAGGGACTTACATAGACAAACAACTAGTGCCAAAGTAATGTGCTAAAACTCAATACAAAAAATGCATTATCACCCCCTTAAGCAAGGGCGATGTCCCTGCAGATTACCACATTAATAACAACTCCCTAAGGAGTTGACAGCAACCTTTCCTTTGACCACCATGCATTATCACCCCCTTAAGCAAGGGCAATGTCCCTGCAGATTACCACATTAATAACAACTCCCTAAGGAGTTGACATCAACCTTTCCTTTGACCACCATGCATTATCACCCCCTTAAGCAAGGGCGATGTCCCTGCAGATTACCACATTAATAACAACTCCCTAAGGAGTTGACAGCAACCTTTCCTTTGACCACCATGCATTATCACCCCCTTAAGCAAGGGCAATGTTCCTGCAGATTACCACATTAATAACAACTCCTTAAGGAGGTGACAGCAAACTTTCCTTTAACCACCATGTCTCTGCAGTGGTAAGAAAGGCTTTCTACATACATCATAAGTAAGGGCATTTCATCCAGAACAAAAGATGTTATAATCCCCTGTACTCTTCACTTATCAGGCCAATAATAGAGTACAGTGCTACCTATGGTATGTACTTTACCAGGCAACTGCAGCAACTGGAAAGACCTCAAAGGTGTCTTACAAAGAAAATTCAGGGTCTTCAGCATATGTCATACATTGACAGACTAAAATCACTATCACTATACTCTGTGTCTTACATACTTCTCAGAGGTGACCTCTGCCTTGCGTATAAAGCAATCTCAGATCTTTTTCTAATGGAAATGCTGCACATTCGTAAATCAAATGATATAAGATGGACTCGCTCTAGGGAGCTCAGCCTGGTATGTGACAACAAAAGGACTTGCTGGAGAGACAGCTATGCCTCACAGAGGCTACCTCTCCTGTGGAACAAACTTCCCATTCAAGTGAAACACAGCCCCTCACTGACCCTATTTAAGCATAATTTGAGTGACTGGATGGAAACCACAAATTCACCCAGGGAGTTTCACCTGTGTCCCTGTTGGACAGGTGCAGTAGTTGTTGACTTAGTTCCGCTTAATACCTTGATACTCTTGGGAACAGGGGTTGTACTTGGCTAGGCTTGTAATGGCCCTAAAGGCATTAGCTTAGTAACCTCCTATGATCGGGTCTATATTACGTTATCAAATGATAACTTCATCGAAAACATAATGTCCGACCCCTAAATATTGAACGCCGAGTACAACGAATGCTAATAACAGCAAAGTAAGAGTTTTTGAAAAGGAATAGTTGGCCAAGTTTAGGATGATGACGTGTGACGTACAGGCAAGCTGCCATCAGAACCATTTAAATATCTATACATGAAAAACATCAAATATGTAAATTCTGTATATAATCTTTATGCATGTCACTGTAAACATGAATTATATCTTACTAAGATGCAATTGTGAATGTTGACGTTGTGCTGTTAACAAAGTACCTACTTAATTCATTTAAATAGCACTGTCTTTACTGACGTATTGTCCGTGATAGCACTATCTAATGTGGATTATGGCTTGCAGCTCACACCCCAGTCCTGGTGTTGTAGGTAATATGTACGAGACAGTTATGTCTCAAAAAAATAAAGCAATGTTGTCTATCAATGGGTACCTGAATAACCTGGAGAAAGTAGTAAAACGAA
Source organism: Protopterus annectens (assembly GCF_019279795.1). Lineage (NCBI taxonomy): Eukaryota > Metazoa > Chordata > Ceratodontiformes > Protopteridae > Protopterus > Protopterus annectens. The sequence goes on along the minus strand of NC_056741.1, from coordinate 1,798,041,907 downwards.
GAACGTACTGGTGCTGTAGATTCAAGTAATTGTTCAAATGCAAGGGTAGAGCAGTGACAGAAAAGGAAGTGGACGGTGAGGTATTATTGAAATCTGTAGGACATGATCACACTTCAGATGTTCCTGAAATTGAAAGGTATAGAGCATGTCATGCACTGAAAGAAATCGCTCGGGTGTCCACCAGGAGTACACCTGCTTTGTTGGTAGATGATGTTGTAGCTTCAACTTCCATAGAGACAACAGTAACTTTGCCGTCAAGACGGTCAATGCTGCAACAAGTAAACCATGTTAGGAAACAAAAGATGTTAACACATAAGTCTGTAGGCAGTACTTTAGGTATGGTAGATACTACACAGTTGTCACTTAAAGAAGGCCACTTTATACTGAAGAGAATGGTAGATTTGCAGAATAATGTCGATGTTATTGTATTTAGTACTAAGGACAACGTACGTGTGAAAGTACTGTCTGGTTTATGGATGGCATATTTCTGATCAAGGGAAGACTTTGTAGGCAATTGTATTTTATACATGCTTTGATATCCTGAGGTGGAAACTGTAAAAGTGTGCCTTTAGTGTACTGCTTGATGTCCAGGAAGTCTCTCAAGGCATACAACTATCTATGGAGTGCTTATTTTCTTTGTTAGACTTAGTAAAGTATGAGCCAACAGTAACGTTTATTATGACAGACTGAGCTGGCATCTATCAAGAGTGTAAAGCATAACTTTGCTGATGTGATTAGTAAAGGTTGCTTATTCCACTTTGCCCAGAGTGTATGGCGCAAAGTGCAAGCAGTAGGTTTAGCAACAATTTATGGACAGTCTTCCACTTTTCAGCTAGCAGTTAAAAAGTTGATTGCACTATCATTTTTGTCTGAAAATGAAGTTCTTTCTGCTTTCAACACACTATCTAAGACATTCCCTGTCGAGGGTGAAGAACTTCTGACATACTTCTCGGAAACGTACATTTTAGGGCGACTGAGAAAGCAGTACACAAGAAATGCAGGTCCCATTATGTTTCCAATCTCATTTTGGAACGTGTCAGCATTAAATGAGTTAGGTTTGCCTCGTACCCAGAACTATGTAGAGGGATGGCACAGGCGATTGAGGTGTTTACTGGGCAAAATGCATCTGTGATATTCCTGCGGTTCTAGATGTGTTGATACGAGAGCAAAACAGAGTGAATGAGGTGAGGTTGCAGTTAAAGGCAGGGTATCCTCCATCTCCTAAGAAACGGAAAACTATAGAGAGATATTCCCATATGCAAGCAGTGTTTGAAAACAGGGCAGAGTATTCAAGTATTGAGTTTGTAACTGCTGTAGCCATACTGTTAAAAGTGTAGTCTCCTATAGCTACACACACTCGTATGATCTACTGCATGTATGAATTTTTTTTTCTATGTTAGCAATACTTTGTGCTTGAGACTATATGGCAATAATAGCCTCATTCAGTTATACAGACAAGTGTTACCTTAAATAGTTATAGTGCAATAGGGCTGAAACGTGTCTAGCTTATGACATAGCTTACTTTTTCATTTATATTGTAGAAGTGAAAAGAAAACAGGATGCTGAATTAAGCATTTTCCAATTTTAGTTATAGACTTATGATTCTTCTTAGAGATTGGTAGCAGAATAACTAGTTACCATGCAGTCGCAGTTGGACTGACGTATTGCTTCATTTACTTTTCATGAATAAATAATGACACCCAGGCTCAGGTTGTGAAGCGGGCCAACTACAGCAGTTTGACATTTTCAGTTTTGTGCTTTTTACTGTTCGACTGTACGAGACTTCGATATTTAGAGGTCGGGCATTACGTTTTTGATGAAGTTATCATTTGATAATGTAAATATAGACCCCTATGATCATACGAACCTATGAAGAGATACATGACTGAGCTTTCAGATTATGTGCCGCAGGCAGGTATAAGCCTAGCCTTAAGCAGCATTCTACCTTCTCCAAGAATGATGCCACAATACAAACAAAAAATTACTGGCTTTAACAACTGGCTTAGTTTCTGGTGTCAGTCCAAGGGGCTCCAATATTTATTTATTTTATATTATTTATTTGACATTTGTTATCCAGCTTAGTCCAACTGATCCAGAAGCCCATTTTCAGTGGAGATCCGAAGAGAAAAGCTCCAGTGTAATAAAAACAAATTGTAAATGTACATTAGAGATTAACAATACATTAAGAAAAAATAAACTGTTGGTAAACATTAAGCAGAACAAAGCAGTTACTTAAGGATGAGAAATCATGTACAAAGTAGGCAGGAAATAACATTGAAAAATTGAGAGAAAGATTATATACAGATATAGTTACAAGTTAAATATCTATTGAAATATACATATGTACATAGGTTTTAGATGTAAATGGAACACATTAGGTGTTGAAATGATTGATTTGACTTCAAATATCTGTCAGCCTGGGAAGATATGGTCGACAGGCCATGCTGCTTTGCCGGAGATGGTCTGTACCTGTCTTCCCTAGCTTTTGGATACTGGCAAAGGCATTAGCCACCACTATTGTGTCTTTTATGCAGTGTCAAAATAACCAACTTCCCAACATAACAAAATTCTCTCTTGATACACTCAAGGTACTGCTACTTAATGCGAGGAGTCTAAACAAAAAACTGCATTCTCTGGAAGCACTCTTCACTTTGGAAGATGAAGATGTCTGTGCTGACCAAGACATGGTTCAAAGGCACAGAAAGCACCCCGGCCATGCAGGGTTACAATGCCTTCCATATGTAGAGACCACAAACTGAGCATGAAAGAGCCAAAGGAGGAGGTGTATCCATCTCCATTAAGCATAACTACACCTTGAGACTGGTCAACAGTATGACATTGACTCTCTTAAGCTACTCCATGTCCAATTAACTAAAGACAAAGCCCCCTACGACATCATAGCTAGTGTAAGTCCCCAACCATGAAATAGGAAAAGCATACTGCATACCTGGACTTAGTGGAGTCACATGGGTGATTTTAACTGAGGGTCATGCTGCTCAATGCTAGAAGTCTAAATCTCAAGATGCACTCGCTCGAAGCTCTCCTCCAAAATGGAGAATGTCGACATCTGTGCTGTAACGGAGACCTGGTTTTCAGCCCCAGAATACGTCCAGAAGCTCCAAAGGTGATCGTGTCTTCATATTCTTAAAAGATATGTACACCTCTAGACTGGTAGCCCAGCATAATGCATCCAAGATACTTCAGGTACAACTAACACTGGGTAAGATGGCAACAGAAGAATTGATTCTATCATCCATCTGTAGAAACTTCCAATTCTTGTTAATGATTTTGTGAATCTGGTTATTCCTGTTGGTATATGGAATGACTAGTCTCTGTATCTGTGGACCGATCTTACTTGGTATCTTGGGATCTAAAACAGGTCCCCGGTGAAAATAGGGCCTGCCCTTCCCAGTCCTCAAATTTGTGTTCATTTGTGGAGTAATTCGTATATTTTCCCTCTTGTAACCTCTGTGTACAAACTCATCTATTATTTTATTATTTTATTTTATTATTTTATCCTGATGTTTTAAAAAAATTGCATCAATCAATTCTTTAGTGGATGATAGACCTAGAATAGCGTATAAGAATATGAAATCTCTTAAAAGACTTCTATGTTATGAGAAAACTAACTCGCATGATATTGTCTCACAAAGGAAAGGAACATTTCCCTGTCGATCATGCAACCAGTGTAAATATATAGCTGAAGACACAACATTTAGACATCCGCATTCTGGTCGTGTATATAAGTTCTCATTTTATGCAGATTGTAAAACAAGAGATCTGGTATACTTAGCGCAGTGTGTATTATGCCAGAAGTATTACGTAGGTAAAACAAACAGAACCCTACGAGAGCGGATAAGGGAACATATTTATGCAATTAATAGGGAAAACACGACCAATGCGTTAGCCAAACACGTATTAGACAATGGCTCTCAACACCATTTTAATTTTAGGGTTTTAGAAGTAATAAAAAGGACAAGTAGGCTAGGCAACATCAAGAATCTTACAGAGGAAATCGAGGGCAAATGGATTTTGAGACTGCAGGCACATCAATATGGACTCAATGATAGAATTAGTTTGAAACCATTTTTAGCTGCTAGGTCTTTTAAGCACTAGAACCATATATGTTTTTATATTTCTATATGTGTCTATTTTTAATGCTTGACTACTCATTTAGTGTTTTGCTATCCATTAGCAATGTTTTAACCATTTGTTATTTGTTGCTAAGATGCTAACTTGCAATTAATTAATTAAGGGCGTGACACCAAGATGTATAAAATCTCTGTGTTTTTGTTAGTCAGTGTTAAAGTCTGATGAAGCGTCATTGAACGTGAAAGCACTCACTACTGTCCTGGGATTTTCGTGCAATAAAGGATTTTATCTAAAGTTTTTTCGTGAAGTTTTTGGTATCAGCACTGGTGCACTCCTGAATTTGTTTTCTACATTTTTAACAATGGCCCTGTGAGCAGCAGGTGAAAGGAGGTAAATGATCTTGTAATGAAGTTTTAATTGAGCAAAGACTTTATTAGTTACAAAATCTGTATGTGTGGTAAAGGAGGGGTAGTTGGGAGTATGAAGCCTAGGTACCTTGGTTCAGCGACATTAGGTATTATACTCCTATTAAGATCTGTTAAGAGAATAGGAAGAATAGTGGGTAATTTCTTGGCTGAAGAAAAGACCATGACATTGGTTTTCTTAGGATTAATTAGTAGTTTGTTAGAAGACTAGGTACATAACTGAGTGAAATTGTCCAGGTAACTTGGTTTGCAGGTTGGAGTGTCTAGTACTGGTTGCAGGAGCAGCATATCACATGCACACATTATTAATTTAAGATTTGGTAATTCTAGGGGGATATCATTAACAAAAAAAGCGAGAAAACAGAGAGAAGTGAGGTGAGGTGAGGTATTGTATTATATTGTATTGTATTAAGTGTGGCAGAAGAAGAGAATGAGACATTGCTATGGACTTGAAAGGTTCTGTTCTTTAGATAGCTGCAAAACTATCAATTAGTGTTATCTCCAAAGCTGATTTTTTTTTTAGTTTGTTGACAAGGGGGGTATGGCTGACCATTTCAAAAGCCCTTGGCATGTCAACAAGGAAATCTGTAGTAATAAGTCCCTCATTCAGATTGCAATAAATGGTATCAGTAGCCATTACCAGGGCAGTAAACATAATGAAGGCACTGCAAAAGACATGGTGTGCCTCAGATAACATGTACAAGTTATTGATATGCTTAAGTATTTTCTTGTATAAAAGTTTTTTAAACATTTTAGTAATAGAGAGCAGGGTGAAAATAGGTGTATAATCCTTCAGCCCATTAAGAGAAGTGACGTTAGGTAAAGGGACTATAACTACATGTTTGAAAGCAGCAAGGTAGTGCCTGAGGTGAGAGAGAGGTTAAATAATGGAGTAAGGGGTTTAGCAATTTTTTCATTCACAAACCTTAGAAAGGTGGAATGAAGATCGCTGGATTTATGTCTTGAGTTGCTGAGTTTGAAAAGTAGGGTGTTGGTCTGTTTTACTGAAATTTCAGAAAAGGGAAAAGTTGCTGTATAAGAGGATAGAGAATACAGATAAGGGGGTAAAGGTTCTTGTTATTCATTGGTGGAGAGTAAATTGTTGGAAAGGATGGCACAGCGGTGCAGCGGTTGCATTGTCACCTCACAGCAAGAGGTTCTCCAGTTTGATTCTCAGCTGGGGTGCCATCTGTGCAGAGTCTGCATGGCTTTGTTCCAAGTCAGACTTTTCTGGTAAACAAATGATAAATAAATAAAGACTTTAGTTGTGTCTGTTATAGTGGACTTCAAAAAGTAAGAATAATCATTAGTTCTCACTTCTAGAAGTTCTTCAATGTTTTTGGTTCATTCTTGATATCATTTGGGCTATGCTAAATTGCTGCAATATTTTGTTCAGAGGGCAGTCTTTCTCAGTTTTCAATGACTTGCCAGAAAACCTTAGATTTTATGAGGCATGGACCAAAATTTTGAGGCAGAGAGGGACATTCCGTAAAATCAGGGACAGTTTAAATTTTGCTTCACAGAAAGTCTTGCCAGACAGTAAATATTCCAATTTGTTTCATACAAACACTAATTCAATGAGGCCAGAGTTTAAAATGGTCAAACAACAAGAGGAAAAGTTACTTTCACCCATAGCCAGCATTCACCCTCATTTAGTACTGCAGTCCTTAATGGTGTTCCATGAAACCAAAAACTGTATGAGGCACAGATCAAAATGTGGTGCAAAGTGAGGTACCATCTGCAAAATGGACAGTTTTATCTTGGTTTGTAATGCAGTCCAACTTTTAACTGAGAAATTGGCAATCTGCTTTCATCCATGGGTATTCTTTTTAACCACAGTCTAAAGCACTGGCATCCACAGACAGACCTACCTAAATCCCGTTTAGTGGTTGCAAGCCTCAATGATTTGAATGATGGAAAAGAACAAAAAAAAAATATGAGGCACAGACCAAAACATGAGTCACAGTCAGGCTGAGTCTACAAAATCAGGGACAGTTTCAACATTTTTTTCACACAGTAGCCAGAACGGGTGACTGTTAAGTTTACAGATCACTGGATCTAACCTGCATACTTGGTAACAAGCATTGTTACTTCACTGCCCCTTCAGTGATAGAAGACGCATAGTTCCCACCCATTTAAAGGGCATCTACCTGCAATTTACCATGAAAGTAAATGAGTCATTAAAAATAAAGACTTGGTTCAATTTTCATTCAAGAACAATATCAACATCAAGTTAGTTTTAAAAATACTAAATGATTGAGTACATAAATGGAACATAAACAGTAAGACTAGTACTTATCTATGACCCTAAGAAGCTATCAATAATAAATACAAATGCTTCATTACATGTACAACTTGATGCACCCAGTAAGTTACCATTATTTGGGCATTTTAACATATAAGAGGGGTTCTTCCCCTTAATCTCCACATATATATTACATATATATTACTTATTTAAAAAGTTCTACAACTGGGAGGGGGTTAAGGAGGAAGGGCAGCTCCCATATATGTTAAGATGCCAACGGTGATAAATACAAATACTTCATTGCATTTGCAATTAGAGACAGGCAGTAAGAATGAGATCATTTTGCAAAGCTATTACTTATTAAAAAGTAACATAGTACATGGTCTTTTTTTAAACACCTTTATTGAATTATCACTTGTGACATGGCCACATTTACATTTATACAAAAGTAATCAAATTGTATTCAATTAACATTAACAAGCATTACACCTCACATATATTGCTATACATCATATAACCTAAGCAATATTACATAAATTATTCAATTCCTGCCCTTTTTTAAAACAAGAAATATCTTTATTAAACCATCAGTTACGATATAAACAAGCATACATTTATATAAATGAAAACGAACCACACCGACACAATCCTAGTTGTAAACATTTTACATCACAAACCATACTGACACATTCCCAGTTGCATCACTTATAATCTATCCAATCATTTTCAGTCAAACATTACATAGCTCATTTAAGTTCTGCCTTCTTTTAAACTTCATTCCTACCCTGTATGTACTGTTCCCACAATTCCCATGTTTTCCTAAGTAGTTTGCTCCTACCCTTTTCTAAAGATCTCAATTGCAGTTGTTTTATCTCTGTTACTATATTCACTACTGCTAATATAGTTGGTTTAGATTTTGATTTCCATTTTCTAGTAATTGCTTTTTTGGCAACCACCATAATTAGACACAGCAAGGCCTCAGCATGTCTAGGCAATTCCGATTCTGTATCATATCTCAGAAAAATCATCTCCCTCATCACACCAATCCACCCACCCAGCACCTCCAACAGTGCATCTCACTGCACTCCCAGAAAATATGTTCCCTAGTATCTCTTTCTTCCCCATCACACCTCCAACATTTGCTGTCTACTTGAGGAAAAATTCTCTTGAGTCTACTTGAAGTACAAAAATATCTATGTAAACATTTCCAAGCAAAAATCCTAAATCCTAAATCTTCTAGATTTTGTTGCATATTTGGGAGGCATACATATATCTTCCCATTGTTTCTTTGTGAATTGTTTATCCAGTCTCTCTTCCCAATCCTTTCTAACCTCCTCTGATTGATTCTTATAGTTAATCAAGCAATATTTTATATGGTCTGCTAAGTATTCCTTTTTTAATGCCAGCTTCTTTCACTGTACATGGTATTTGATATTGTTGGAAAGAACTGTAACTGTCACACATGATCAGCCATTTACTAGCATTTAACATCAAGTGGCGTTGTCGCCTCACAGTTAGATGTTGCCCGTTCCATTCTTAGTTAGGGCGTCTTCTGTGTGGCGACATGCGTGAATGGGCGTTCCTTCGTTGAAGGTTGTGCTTTAGGCCCGGCAAGCCAGCACATCAAAATCTACTGCCAATCATTAGCGGACCGGAGTTCTGCTGTGGCGACCCCTAACTGGGAAAAGCAAAAACAAACAAACATCAGAGTAAAGGTATAATGTTTGACATTTTCCAGCTCTTACTAACATTCTCAAATATCATAATCACTAATTTATTTATTTATTTTTATTTTTATACATATTTTTAAGTAATGCAATAATTGAATATTACAGAACAAACTTGCTCTGGATAGTTGAGGCAAGTAATAGATTAAATGAATGACAACCTTAGGAATTTTAGCTATTCCTGTCAAACCAATCATTAGTTATTCACCCTAATTTGTCCTCAAAAACAGATACAATCTGGTCAGATATATCCAAAGCCATCTTCTGTGTTGAAACTGGAAGTGGAGTTGCTTCTATCTTTAGAGTCTTAAAATAAGAACTAGGTAGCAGCAGCAGTGGGGGTGATAAGAAGGTAGCAGCGGGGTGATAAGGAGGCAGCAGCAGCGGGGGTCATGTTATGCAATAGTCTATGGAGGATGGATAGTGTCTGTTTGGTAAGCGGGGAAGTATTCAATTTATTTTAAGATTATGATGATGTCTTGATAGGATGAAAGCACTCAATCTGGTGTTGAAGGTTTTTGAAGACTACCCACTTCAGTATGAATTCATAAGATATTCCTGTTTTTGGACCATTCTATGGGATGTTTTTTTTATTACTCTAATTGACTTAAAAACCTAAAAGAACATTAGATTTTATATTGAAATGTATTTTTAAACAATAAGAAATATGAAACTGTAATATCTGACTACTGATTTGTCTGTAATTCTTAGCAAGTTATCAAAAAAAAAATCAGGGCCAAGGTAAAAGAAACACTACTGTGGTTGAAAGGTGGATTAGGTGTATTTTGTCTAGTGTTCATTATTATGTACAAGTACCTACTGAGTCAACAAATACTTGTATGTGGTCATGCAGACACCGTACATATAATTATGCAGCTAGAAGGAACACAGAAGCTGGAATAGTAAAACAACATTGTTCAACAGCTGGAAAGCCATGGGCCCCCCTAAAGCCTTGGGCACCAGATGGCTGCTCAGAACACTCATAATCTGCCACTGTGCAGGCCTTTCTAGTAGCTTTTCTTTGGATTCCATCCATCAGCCTGATGTTCCTTTCCTTATATGGCCTCCAGAACTGCATGCAGTACTCATGGTCTTGTAGAGTGGAAGTATTACATTTTTGTTTCTGAAATCTATGCTCAAGAGAAGATAACCATGGCCTACTGTTAACTGTTGCCACTGCCCTTTCACTCTGCTCCTGGTAGTTCTGTCTAAATGTCATCAAGATCTCCAGATCATTTTCCTGCTCTGTTTCCATCAGTTCTGCTTCCACAGCTGATATGGCAAACCATTGTTGTTGTGGTTCAGATGCAATACTCTGTTCTTACTAAACATCAACTGCCACGTTTCTGCCCAATTATCCAGCCTTTCTAAAACATTCACTAGATTCTTACCCAATCCTCTAATGCTGTACCTATCTTTGCATCATCACCAAAGGGGGTTGACCCTGTTCTCTATTCACTTAAATAAGTCACCAATTAGTGTTCCACTAATCACTTTTCTAATTCCTGACCTTGTTTTTTCACCATAACCTTCTGTACCATAGCACTTAATAATACAGCTGTCTTTTTCCTCGTGCTGGGCTCCAGCCCCTTCAGTTTTGCTATCAGCCTCTGGTGTGGGACAGAGTTAAAGATATTCCTGAAGTCCAAGTGAAATGTTTCTATGCATACTCTTCTGCCAAGTTCACATATAACCCAGGCATAAAATTGGATCAGTTTTGACTGACAGCTCCTTCAGCCAATGAACCTATGTTGATTGTTGCCATGGGGATTGTTTTCCTTTAGAAATATCAGCCTTCCACTCAGAATTCTCTCTCTAATATTCCCTGCAACTGTCATTATGTTAACTGGCCTGTCATTCCCCACAGTTTTCCTGCATCACCCCACCTTTATATAAGGTTACTGCACTTGCTCTCTTCTGGCCCTCTGAACTTTATCACTGATCAGTGATCCATTCTATCTCCATCACCATTGTAATAATATAAAGGACAACTTTACTGGCTCTAGCTTGGAACAATTTTGTTTTCTTATGTCTTCTGCTGTTTCCAAGTTTGTACGGCATATTTTCTTCCTTTTATTTTTGAGACCATATGTCATGTATAGCAATGCAGTTGTTGTTGTGTCTTTCGGCTTTTCCTGGTTAGGGGTCGCCACAGAGGAACTCCGGTCCGCTAATGATTGGTAGTTGACTTTTATGTGTCGAGTTACCAGCCCTGATGCACAACCTTCAACGAAGGTATGCTCATTCACGCATGTCTCCACGCAGAAGACGCTCTAGCTGAGAATCGAACCGGACAGCGTCTTATGAAAAATTAAGCAAGATATTATTAGATAAGAAATGTGCAGAAGAGTAGTACAATAGAATATAATGTTCCTGTATCTCCTCAGAAAATGGCTGCAGTGCTCTTAATGACTGGCATCAGGCCACATGGACCTCTGAAGGTAGAACACCAAGCGATACCCCTGTGAGCCCACAGTTAGAGTATGCACACCTGTGTCATTGTTACTACACAACTTACACTGTAAATGCTTGTTGTATGTCCTTGAGTGGTACATAGATGGCTGGAACCAACTCTTGTGTGAGTCTGTAAATAGTGGACACCATGACCATGTTCTCTGGTGCAGGACAAGACAATAAATGTTATGTGGAATTACCAAAGTTACTTAATTAATCATTAGTACATGGTCATGCATGCAGGCAAGAAAGATGCTATAGCACTTCAAACTGTGTGGTAAAGCAAATTTCAGTAGAAAAGGATTTGCCTCCAAGTAACTCAGCACATATGTAAGATGAAGTCTAACCATGGAAAATGAAGAAATAAAATACTGGCACATAGATGCCTTAAAAATGCTGTTAATGTTTCTAATGTAGGTGCACACAGTTCTGACATGTGCACAGTTTGTATATCTAAAGGTACCACTGCAGTTTTTGTTATGGCTAAAAGCTAATGTTTACTGAAAGCATTAAAACTGTTTTTACATCTGGGAGGGGAATACAGATAAGAAAGAAAGGAACAAATAGCAATTGGTATACGTGGGATCACTGGTTGCAACACATGCTATATCAAGGGCAACATTAACTTAGAATTAGGTAATCCCTGTGGGTGCAATTGTCAATTTGGGGTAACTGCTCCTATCTGGAAGGGTAAACTTCATGTATTGAAGATGTACATAGTTTTGTATGTTTGTTCTATGTTAAAAGGGGATGGGGATTCTGAAAATGTATTTCGTTTTTTTTTTTTTGCTTGTTACCATTGAAGCAAAATGTCTTGAAAAAATATGCCACTGGTTCAAATGGTGATGACAAACAACTGTATAAAAGATCAGCCTACCAAACATTATTGTGTGCATGTAAGCTAAAAGCTGGATATACACATTCAAAGGAACTGTAATGTATAATAGATGTGAGTAATAGCTTTCTGTCATAATGGCTACTCTGCCCATATTATCATGGAATAAGAGAAAAAAAACAGAGTATTGAATTATATCAAGAAATGTAGGGAGCAAATAGAAATTCTGCAGGTGATATGTGTATAGAAAACCACATGTGATTTTGTCAAAGAAATGATTTCAGGATAGACATTCAACAGACTATCAGGGACAAAGGAAAAGGGGAGTAATAATACCAATTGCTAGAGGAGCTCCAATGGTGATAGATGAGAAAAAAAGACAATAATTATGGATCTGTGGTAGAAAGGGGCTATCGGCAAGGGAAGAGGATTATGTATTTATGTTCCACCATAAAATGCTATTATGGAGCTTAACAAAATTTTGAAAGAAATAATCAGGTTTCAGTAGGGAATATGATTTTTAGGTGGGTTCTGGAACTTGATTTGCAATTGTAAGGATGTATCAGGGGACCAAGAGTAGAAAACATAACAAGAAAGTGTAGATTTCTGAAGAAATATATGAGCATATTTGGAATGGAATACATGAGTTCAGTAGCAGGAACTCAGGCAGAATTTATATATTCCCTAAAGTACAATAACTGAGCTAGACTGCATAAAAATTAAATTCAACAGAAGAGTAGGCATTTAATTGAAGGCTCTGTCACAGACCGAACATCTGTTTCAGATTATGCACCAGTAAAAACTAAGATAAAAGATACAATGAAATAAAAATGAGCCACTAGTGCTTTCCTACTTTCCTGTCAAAAAGAGAAGAAGTTAAGGATTGGGTATTGGAAATTATTTGAGAGTGATTAGGGAATATATAAATTTCTTTAGAAGAGGTGGCTAGTAAGAGGGATAAAGTGAAAATGGAATTTAAAAATGCAGTAGAAATAAAACAAAGATATATGAAACAGTAATAGGAATTATTTAGAGTGGCTGACAAAGGTTAAAGTATTGCAGAATAAAAGGAATCTCAAAAAACAAAAAGAGGATCAACTGCAGAGTGTTAAAGGGAAATACTGGACTATTAAGATAATATTGTTTTGTTTAGAATGGTTGCTATTATTTTTGATAATGCCAGAGAACAAAAACTTTTAGCATAATGACCGATGCAATAGAAAGTAGAAAGGGTTCTCACCAAACTTAGGGAGCCTATGACAAGAAAAATAACCAGAGATCCTATAGATGTATTACATATATTTCAGACATTTTATGGAAATTTAGGTAAAGCAACGGGAATGTGGAAATCAAGAAAATGCACAAATGGAAATACTCAAGGAAGACTATGCTAATGTTAGAGGAAGACAAGGCTCAACAATTAATAGTTAAGATAAGAGATGCGATAAAAACTATGATGTATAGCCAATCAACAGGGAAGTCTTTAGTAACAGATGGTATTCCTATGGAAGTTTGGAAGTTAGAAAGGAAGAAAGTGATAACATTTTGTAAGGTTTGTTTAGCAGTACTTTAGAAGAAGGGGAATCACCAGCACCTTGGAAGAAAGCTGTGTTGGCTATCTTACAAAAAGAAGGCATAAACTTCAGACCCAGTTTTATATAAGACGCACTGCAATTTTAAACCATAATTATAAAGTGTTTATGTCTATAATAGCTAAGGTGTTACCAAAATTTATAAATACAAATCAGTATGGTTTTGTGGAGGGGAAACAAAATATTTGACAACATTAATATAACAATGATGATCCAAACAGAAGCAAAATGTAAGAAAATATCATTGTTGTTGGTGGGTCTTGATGCAGCGAAAGCATTTGATAGAGTCAGCTTGGGTTTTATGAAAAAGGTAATGAAAACACTGGCATTCCCTGATAGAATAACAGGGTTAATTAGGCGTATATATAAAGGAACAGAGACAAGAGGTGGAAGGGTTCCTTTCTGACAGACTGTGTTTGAACAAAGGAACCAGGCATGGGTGTCCTCTTTTTCTTTCCCCATTGGTATTTGCTTTACATTTATAGCAATTGGCAAAGAAAATAAGGGACACAGAAATGCAAGGATATAACTAGTATGGGAATCAAGAAAAGATGGCTTTATTTGCAGATGATATTATTTTGTATTTGATAAATGCAGAAAAAGAACATTTCAGTGTAGTGGAACATTTCAAGACAGTTTAAAATCCTTTTGGGATATTAAAATGATGAAGATTAAACAAAGGCTATAGTGGTAAACTATGTAATCATGTATGAATTGGTTCAGCAATACACATATTTATGGACAAATGAAAAAATGAAGCATTCAGGTGTACAGATTTAAAAGGATTCAGTTATGACAGCTATGGATATGTGAGAAGAGAGTAAACACAACATAATGCAAAAACTGAGAAACTTTTAGCTTTGATTATGGGTACTGATTGTAAGATATAAGCAATGAACATGTTTATAGTCCCTTTAGTTTTATATACAGGTCAGGTATATTTTTACCAATGAGGGAAGTTGTGGATGAGAATTCATAAAGAGTTGAAGGAGCTTATGTGGGACAGGAAAAGGGCAAGGTTAAGTGGATAAGTTCATCCTCCCCATAGAACAACCAGTCAAGTATAAACAGAGTGCACAACATATATGCATAACATTTGCTCTTTAACTTTAAAGGAGTACTTTTTCAAAACTTTTAAAAACATCCAGCAATCTTTTTTTAAAAACCCTGAGTATTTTGCATTAAAGTGTTTAAAATGGTTTCTAATAATGTGAAATGTATTTATACTTCCATTCTCCAATACATGGATGGCAATGTATAATGTATTTTGCATTGTAAATGTTCACCTAAGGTCATTGCTACATTCCTTTTACTGGAGTTATTATATACTAACTTCTTTGTTTTTAACAAAATATATTACCACCAAAATAAAGGAGTAGCAGTAGAAACCACTGTTGCTCCTGTATTTTCCAACCTAGTAAAGATTTGGGTTGTTCAAAGACCTCCCCCCAGTCAAACATTTGTCCTTATACAGAAGTTATATAGATAATTTGTTTATTTATTTATTTTGGTCTGGAATGGTGAAATTGCTGTTATAACAGTATTTATAGCTAGATTAAATACAAGTATTTATTTTTGTTTTACATTTTAAAATAGGATTAGCTGGTACACAAGTGAATTTTTTAGACGTTAATGGACAAAGAAAGAAAATATTTGAGTGATAATATTTATAGGAAGTCAACTTTTGTTAGTAACTTCTTACATTATGACAGTAACCACCCAGCATTTATGAAACATAACAACATTCACGGTCAGCTCATTAGAACTTCTAGACACACTTCAAGTGATGTAGAATTCCAAGAATAAGTTGATTTGTTTAAAAAGCTATTTTCAAATAGAGGTTATCCAAACAAAATTTTGGACAAAATTGCTATAGAAATTATTTCCCACAGGAGGAAACAAACCACTGCTTATTTTAAAAGGTGGGTTACCAAAAAGCACTAATAAGAACAACAGTTTTAGTATAAGTTTTTCAGTTCCTTTAACAGTAGACAGTCAAAAAAAAATAATCTTAAGATGTTATTGGATCACAATTATGGCATCATTCCTGGAAAAAATGCTCAATTAGCAGAAGGGTATTTATGCTTGTGGTAATTGTAAAAGCTTGTAGATTCATTCAAGTGGGTCTGGTGTTATGTTTATCACACATAAGCAGAACTTCTGGTGTTAAAGACAGACATGATTGTAACAACATGGCAGTAGTTTATGTTGCCAATTGTATGTCATGTGAATGCTTTTGTGTAAGTAAGACAACATGCAAAATAACCAAATGGATTAATCTTCGTTGTTTAACTATAAAATAATGGAGATAATACAAATACACTGTCTACACACAAAAGGAATTATCCAAATTTAAAAAGAAATGTTTTCTTTTTGTTGTTGATCAGAAATATAAAAATACAAGAGGGGACCTTGATAATTTGTTAGAAGTAGCAGAATTAAAGTGGCAACTACATCTTATGGCAGATAAAATGCCAGGACTTAATGAGATTATAAATATAAAATGCTACTAAAAGTCATTGACATCTTATCATCTATTACAAGAAATGATTGTATGAATTGTAAATGATTTTTGTATTGCTTGGATGTAAGAGAGTCATATGATTGAATCATTTAATCAAATCATGTGATAACAGTTTGTTATTTTAACAATTTTAACAATTTTATTTTAACAATAATTGTTTTTCAAGTAACTTGGTTATGAAGAAGATCCTAATAATTGTAGAAAGAAAGTGCTAAATTTAATTTTAATACACATATCCTCCCATTATGTGTGTTTCAACAATTATTTTTGGTTTTAGTTGCTAATTGTGATGCTGGTACCGGTAAGGGTTTTTGAGTTTTTTTTTTACTTTGGTAGTTAAGGTAGAGGAAGGTAGAGAACTGGTGGACAAGTATCATCCACTAGCAGCAACAATGGAACTGAATGAGTGGGGAAGGAGGAAGATGGTAATATTCCTGGTGGGATGTGAATCTGCCAGGAGCAGACTGCGTTATTCCAAGCTCCAGGCTCCAGGAAACAGAGGAAGCAAAATTTGATTGAAGTTTTGGACCACAACATGTTCACCCAACTAGTGCAGTTGTCTATCAGAAATGATACAATTCTGGATGTGGTCCTAAGGTAGAGAGGATCATGGATGTATAGATAAAGACATCATTTGACAGCAGTAACCATGCCACAGTGTGACATACAGTGATAAGATAAAAATACAAGGACAAAAATGACTGTGTAGGATTTAATGAGAAAGGATAATGCAGATCTGGACTAGAGTATGAAGCAAAGTTATGACACTGGGACCAAACTCGGGGAGTAAACTTGCTATGGAATAGGATTAGGTATTGAGTACTCTTGGCTATGGAAATGTCTGTGAAGGAAAAGATAAAACAGGAAAAAGAAGAAAACACTGATTTATGTACTGAGAAGTGTGGGTGAGACAAGCAAACAAAGCAAAAGAGGCAGCATACAAAAGGTGGGAAGAGTAGGTGTAGAGACAGAGGAACCACAGTACAAGGAGGTTAACAAAATGCCAAGAAATATATGAAGGGCTACAAAGGTGTCCATTGAAAGGGAGCTGGCAGAAGGGAAGAGAAGGGCAAATAGAAGCTTTTTTAGGTACATGGCAAAAAGGATGACTGGAGAGACAGACAAGACCAGGTTAGGTAAAGATGGGAGGGGCGTCACAGAAAACTTGGGTAAAGCAAAATTATTGAATGAATAATTTACTTCAGTCTTCAAAAAAGGAACCTAGTGGGAAGCTGCCAGTCTGTGTAGGAGGCAGAGCAGAGTACAGAGAGTAGCAGACAGAGATACATCAGGAACTGGTAGCACCTAAGGGAGCTAAAGTGTAAGACCCTTTATGGGCTACCTCAGTGAATCCTCATTATAGTGACCAATATGGTGGTTTCATGACCAGAAGGGCCTGTCATTCAACCTTGGTCTATTTTGTGAGTTGGTAAAAGATGCACTTGACAGTGAAGTACTAATGGATTTGGCAAGAAAGGAGTCCGAGTAGGACCTACAGTGAGGAACTAGACTGCTGCATGGTTGAATGAGAGGGCACAAAAAGATGTGGTGAGATGGGCAATGTCAGAAATTAGGAAACTGACCGGTAAAGCAGTGCAGGGTTTGGACCTCATTCAGTACTCTGTGGTATTTTTGTGTCAGATATAGCTAAGTGTGGAAGACCAGTGAACCTCTTCACTGATAACACAAGGGTAAATGCAGCAGCACAGAATGGAAGGAAGAGTCTAACAAAGGATTTGGAAAAGCTGACTGACTGGGCTGGATAACTGAGGATCAGAGCAGACAAATACAAAGTAATGCAGCTGGGCCACAGCAACCCTGGTGTGAAGTAGGAGGTGGAGAAAATACAACTAATAGCAACAAAGTATAAAGAGGTTATGGGGGTGTTAATCACACATGAAATGGTTCACCAAGAGCAGAGGAATCAGGCAGTGGCAGCAGCAAACAGAAAGCTTGGGAGTATCCTCAAGGGGACAGAATAAAAAATCAAAGAGATGCGTTTCCACTGTTTAAGGCCATGGTTAGATGATAGCTTGAAAACTGTGCTATTATGAAGGCTAAGCAAGGAAAGAGATATAAGTCCATGGGTGAAAGTCTGGAGGAAGGCCATCAGAAAGCTGTGTAGGTTGGAGGTGAAAGGATACAACCAGTAACTAGAAGAAAGTACAGTTGTGTACACTTACCATAAATGTAGATGTTCGAGTGTATTCACTGTTTCAGTTATTACAATTGGGTAATCCTGCTGTCAGGTTGCCATCAGTCGGCCTGAATTCCAAAGTCCTGGGTCCTGCGTCGGCTGCTGTCACCCCTTCCCTGACGTCAAGTTGTCAGGGGTATAAAAGATGCGGCCGACTCCATTTTCTTTAGTTTTTCTTGCCCCAGATGTCAAGTGCCCCCTGAAAGGGTAGCCAAAATTTATAGATATATATATATATATATATATATATATATATATATAAATACATGCACCAATATAAACTTTACCTTCATCTACAAGCAAATATACCACATAGGTTGTATAAATCAGAGAAGGAAAGTTAGGTTCCATCAGAAGAAAGGGGGATGGTGGGTGGGTAACCTGGACTGCAACAGTGAATAAACTCGAATATCTACACTTATGGTAAGTGTACACAACTGTACTATGTTCTTAGTGTTTCACTGTTGCAGTCATTACATTTGGGTAGAGTCCCAAAGCTGTGGTTGGGAGGCTGGAGCTAAATAGCATTAGGAACGGCTATGAGACCCTGCAGAACTGCAGTGGCAAAGCCTGCCCTAGATTTAGAGTAGAGTGGCAGATGATAGTGCTTTGTAAAGGTATGCACTGAACTCCAAGTAGCAGCCTCTAAAATGTCCTTGGTTGTTACTCCCCTGAGAAAGGCTGCTGAAGTGGCTGCAGCTCTGGTGGAATTTGGCCTAATGCCCTTAGGCACTGGCTTGCCATGGTATAAGTAGCAGAGACAAATGCAGTGGCCTATCCACTTTGAAATAGTCTGCTTTGAGATAGCCTTTCCTTTTGATCCTGCAGCATATGCCACTAGAAATTGATCTGTCTTTCTGAAAACTTCGGTTCTGTCCAAGTAGAATCTAAGCTGTCTGTGTACATCCAAAGAATGCAGAATTCTCTCCCCCTTGTTCTGTGGATTTGGATAAAAAGTTGGCAGATGAATGGTTTGGTTAAGATCCACACTGGACACCACTTTAGGCATATATGTTGGGTTTGTCCTCAGGGAGACCCTGTCTGGATAAAAAATGATAAAAGGTTCCACAGCCATGAGTGCCTGTAGCTCTGAAAATCGTCTTGCAGAAATTATTGCTAGGAGCAGAGCTGTTTTCCAAGATAAAAACTTTATATCAGCAGTAGCAGCTGGCTCAAAAGGAGGCAGGGTGAGTTTTTCCAACACATAGTTGAGGTCCCAAGCAGGCATTGGTGATCTCCTTGGAGGCCTTAAATTTTTGGCTCCTCTGAGGTACTGTTTTAATAAGGGATGAGAAAAGATTGGTGGCTCTGCATTGTAATGAGATGAAATGGCAGAGGCATGAATTTTAATAGATGAGAAAGATAGGCCTTTGTCCAGCATCTCAGTTAAGTATTGCAAAATCTGAGAAATATTTGGCACAGCTGTATCTGTTCCTTGTGCCTGGTTCCAAGCACAGAATCTCTTCCATTTTCCAGCATACGATTTTCTAGTACTAGGCCTTCTGGCTTCCAAAATGACATCCATCACAGCTTTACTGAGAGGTGTGTTTTGTATGACTACATTATCCGCCATGCTGCCATGTTTAAAGTCCTGAGTTGGTTGTGCAGGATCTGATTGTTTTGCTGGGATAGTAGATGAGGTATTTGAGGTAAGGTCCAAGCTGGGCATTGAGACAAGCTCCTTAGTATTGGGTACCAGTACTGGTGGGGCCAGTCTGGGGCAATCAGTATAATCTTTGGCTTCTCCTGGCTGGCTTTTAGGAGTACCTTGGGGAGGAGAGGCAGAGGGGGAAAGGCATATACTGATAGGTTTTTCCAGCTGAAAGATAGGGCGTCCACTTTCTATGCTTGTCTGTGATAAATCCTTGTGCAGAATCTTTTTAGGTGGTAGTTGTGAGGGGAGGCAAATAGATCTATGTCCAGGCATCCCCATTTCCTTGTTATCATGCTGAAGACTTGTGGATCCAGCTGCCACTTGTGGGGATCCATGAGGTTTCTGCTTAGTTCATCTGCCAGAGTATTTTTCCTTCCTGGCAGGAATTGTGCCTGCAGATGTACTTGGTAAGTCAATGCTGTGTCCCACAAAGTCATGGCTAGTCTGCAAAGGGGGTAAGAATGTGTGCCCCCTGCTTGTTTATATACCACATGACCGTGGTGTTGTCTGTCTTTATCAGTAGTTGTCCTGGATGAAGTAGGTCCTTGAAGGCTGTCAGGGCATTTTGAACAGCCAGCATCTCTTTTTAATTGATATGTAGATGCATTTGGTTTGAGGTCCATGTGCCCTGAATGCATCTTCCTGCCATGTGGGCCCCCCAGGCATAATCTGATGCATCCGCTGTTAGTGTCTGCCTGGCTGGGGGTAATGTGAATGGCTGTCCCTTGTTTTGGTGACAAGCCTTTGTCCACCATCGAAACTCCTGTTGCAGGCAGGGAATGAGAGTAATCATAGTTTCCAGGCTGTGGCAATGTTGAGTCCAAACACTTTTTAGGTACCATTGAAGTTTCCTCATATGCAGTCTTGCATATGGAATTAGTAGGATGCAGGATGCCATGAAGCCCAAAGCCTGCAGAATTTTTCTTGCAGATAACTGGGCCTTTGTTGCCAACATTTTGAAATAGGTAGTCAGTTGCCTTTGTTTGTCTGGCGTGAGATAAGCCATCTGGGCAGTTGTATTTAAGCTTGCACCCAGGAATATTATCTCTTGAGAGGGTACTAGTTTTGATTTATTTTCATTGACTGTGCACCCTAGGCAAGTTAGAAGTCTTTTTACAAATGCCAGATGCTGTAGAAGAATGTCCTTGTTCTCTGCTTGAATTAGACAGTCGTCCAAGTAAGGATATATCTGTATTCCTCTTTGTCTGCAGAATGCAATTACTGGTGCCAGGCACTTTGTAAAGACCCTGGGTGCAGTAGATAAGCCAAAGGGCAGTGCAGAGAATTTGTAATGCACTGAGCCAGCCTTGAATTTGAGGTATCTTCTGCATATTTGTCTGATTGGGACATGCAGGTATGCCTCTTTTAGGTCTAAGGTCACAAGCCAAGCGTTCTTGCCCAGCATGGGCAGAAGCTGCTGCAAAGTCAACATCTTGAATTTTGGTATATCCAGGAATGTGTTCAGAATAGATAGGTCCAGTATTGGCCTCCAGGCCTTGTCCTTTCTGGGTACCAAGAACAGTCTTGAGTAAAATCCTTGTCCCTGCTCTTGCTGTGGTACTTGTTGAATAGCCCCCATGTCCATGAGGGATGAGACTTGTTTTTGTGCCTCTGCCCATTGATTTTTTGGCAGATCTGGCCAGCCGTTTGCCTTTGGCAGGGTATGGAAATGGAACTTGTAGCCTTGTGACACGATATTTAGAACCCACTTGTCCTGGGTTATAATGTGCCACTTTTGAGAAAAATGTGCTAATTTTCCCCCTAAGGGTGCTTCCAGGAGATAAGTGCCTGGTGCAGGCAGGGGGAAGTCATTTGGGACTGTTTCCTGTATGGTTGTGATTTGTCTTCTCCAACTTTGGAGGTAGAAGCACCCCATTGCTTTGACCTGTATGAACCTTGCGCCTGGGATCTGCCTCTAGGGCATCTGGATCTTCCCCTTTGAGGTCTGTCTGACACAGGAAAGGACCAGTTCTTTGTTGGCCAGTGTCTACTAAACCTAGGTGGCTGTACTTGTAAGAAATCTTTGACCGTTTGCATAGATTTAGCTTTGTCCTCCATTTTCTTTAACACCTCTTCTGCCTTAACACCAAACAAAGTATCATGCTGTAAAGGTGCATCTAATAATTTTACTTTGACATGATCAGGCAGATTTTGTTCCTTTAACCAAGCATACCTCCTAATTACAGAGCCCGTAACTGCGTCCCTGCAGGAAGCCTCCAAAGAATCAAAACCACATTGCAAAGTATGCTTTCCAACTTGCTCAGCTGCATGCAATAAATCCTGCATTTCCTTGTTTTTTGCACATTCAGAGTTTAACATTTTCTGTTTAAGCAATGCCATGACATGTTGCTGATGTGTGAGCATATGAAACTGACAGATTAAAGCCCTTATAAGCAAGGTAGCAGATGTGTAAACCTTTTTTCCCCATCTATCCAGTGCCCTAGAATCTCTGTCTGAGGGGGTAGGGTTTTTTGCAGCGGAAGCCTTAACTCCTTTGGGACCTTAACAAATAGTTTCTGGGTCTGCAGCAAGGTTTTTAAAAATGAATTTATGAGAGTCAGGAACCCTGTAATATCTGTCAGGCTTAACAGGAGCTGGAGGTAAGGAGTCAGGGGTAAGACTAGACTCCGAAAACACATCATCCACAATGTCTAACACAGGTGGAATGGCTAGTGGCCTGTGTTGAGGTTATAAAAGGAAATCCTTGAGCCTCTTTTTAGATTCTGAGAAATCTTGGCTCTCCCACTGGAAATGCTCCCTCATGGTATGCAAGGTTTCCCCAAAAGAATAATCCTCTGGAGGAGAAGCTGAAGGTATAGATTCTTCAGCATCAGAATCCTCATAGGGGGGAAGAGAATATTACTGATCAGAAGAGGAATCAGAAGAAATGGAAACCTGATCTGAAGATTAATAGTAAGTCTCTTGCCTAGGTCTCTTATCAGGAGGGGGATGGGAACCCCTGATCAAGATAATCAAGTCTTTGGACATTTTGAGCATCTGTTTTTTGGGCATACAGGCCTGACCACGTGACTCTTGAGTTTCTTTGCTTTAGAAGGTGCTTTAGTCTTTGCCTTTGAAGGTGAAGTCGGTTTAATATAAAGATGTTTAGGTCTGACTACACCCTCAGAAGCCGGTGCCTGCTCAGCGGCTCCAGACCCATCTGAAGGAATAGTATCTGAGGCTCCAATACCTTGAGTTTCCAGCATCATGGCTGACTCCACGTGGGAGTCGGTAGCGGCCTGTGACTCTAAAGTAGCGGGCGTCAGGGGCTGTGAAAGTGCCTCACTGAGAACCGGCGAACCAGCAACTGGCTTAGGAGAAGCTTCGTCGTCGGTTTTGGGCCTCGGTTGTCTATCTCTCTCCTTTTCTTTGCGTTTTTTGTGAAATCCGGTAGTCAGATGGCTATCCGACGACATTTCTGGATAATTAAACTGGCGTCCAAAATAGTTTAAGGCAAAATCATACCGACGCTTAACAGTGTGTTGGTTAAATCTAGCACAAAACTGACAACTAGAAACGTTGTGATCAGGGCCTAGGCAAGGAATACAGTAAGAATGAAAATCCTTATGAGGTATTTGCTTTCCACAAGAAATACAATTATTTACTTTTTTCTGACATCGGTCTGGAGCAAGAAAAAAAGTTTCTCCAATGGGGTACTTAGCTTTATTGAAGACTTTGGATCTGAAACTTGAACAAGAAAATCTCAGGAGTCGGCTGACCTGCACTTGCGAACGGCTTCTGCTTCGGGCACTGCGCAGCAAGAAAGACTAAAGAAAATGGCGTCGGCCGTATCTTTTATACCCCTGATGACCTGACGTCAGAGAAGGGGTGACAGCAGCCGACGCAGGACTCAGGACTTTGGAATTCAGGCCGACTGAGGGCAACCTGCCAGCAGGATTACCCAAATGTAATGACTGCAACAGTGAAACACGAAGAACATCTGCAACCCTTCTTAGTACATGTGACATATGTACACAAGATTAAGTCAGGGAATTGTAAACTGATCATCTTGAATGGAATGACAGAAATGCAGGGATAGGCACAGGCAGCAGATTGTAGTAATTAACTATTTGTAGGATATCTGAAAGCATTTTTCCACAGAGAGGGTCATACACTCAAGGAATGGACTACTAAAATGAGTGGTGAAAGGAGAATTTACACAGACATTCAAGAGGGCATATAACAGGTGGGGAGAGGATGAGGAGGATGGTAGGGATAAGCCAATGTGGAATATTATATGCATAGACTTATTGCCGCTTGCCCCTATCAGGCTAATGTAATGTAATATGAACTACATGCAATGTTACAGGCATGCTACTAGGTAAAAAAATACCTCATAGTTGCTGCCCATAAGGGCTGTTGACAGTGAAATACTTTTATGCACCTTAGAGAGTGCTCTCCTTCTATTAACCATCTTTGATTACAACATAAACTTACAATAAACCATGCTAAACAAAAGAGACATATTCTTGGTACAGTCTCCCAGAAGGACAAATCATTGTGCAGTACATAAAAGCAGGTTAGTTGTTAATATTAAAGCTGCATTACTGACCTGCACCTTAATTTTTAAACAGATTACCACACCTACTGTTTCACTGTTAAGATAAATGAACTGGTTAGAAAAACATAAACTTAATAATTGCTAACCATTCCACTTTTAGGAATAACAATGTAGCAGTGCTTTCATTTCCTGGACAAAGCTGTAAATCAGATTTTGAATATCTTTGTATAAAACTTAGAAGTTTGCAGTGTACGGTAAACTGTTATTGCTGGGCAGACCTCAAATGGCATTTGTTATCATATTTCCTGCACTTTTTTTAAATGATTCTTGAACTAATATAATGATGTTACAACTAGAGGAAATAAAAAAAATGCTTGTACTCATCCTAGGAACATTTAATGTTTGCAGAATTGTTTAAGTCCTCATTAAAAAAAAATCAAATTGAGGGAGCAATGAAATACCAAGTTCTATGAAAAAAAAGAGCATCTATTTGTCAAGAAAAAAAGATCATTTGTTTTTACCTGCTCTTTTACTGTTGATTTTTGAGGATGATAAAATCACTTGCTGGCAACTGTTTCCTCTTCATTATTTAAGATATGATATTGCTTTATGAGAGGTATTTGTTGATGTATCTGTTTATTGGCACTAAACTACTTTGTATTTCTTTTTAGAGCCACTGATTATTTTTAATAAGATTAATATGCGTATTACATTAGTCACATGTTGAAAGATAAAAGATCACATACAATGCTAGCGTTTCATTTGTACCAATATTAAGTCCTAAAGAGAAGATATGTTTGTCACACCAATTATGAGCATCTTGTTGACAGAAACTGGGAACCTTTTAGTAATTTGGTGAACTGCTTCTAGAATCTATCCTAATATATTGGTGATAAATCCAAGAACTTGAAGTGAATGCAAAGTCTGAGTTAAAATAAACCAAACAAAACTGAAAACACACTTCTCATGAAAAAAATGAAAACTGGCACAAATTGTGCTTAAGTTGAGTGGTTTTGTTCTTTTTAGTGAATAACCAAGAATTAGAAGTTATGTACCTACCATAACGTTCCATGTTAGTTGTCTTCTCTCGCCTTCTTTCTTGCTGGATGGGTTCGGAGCCGATCCTCGGCTCCGACTCGGCACTTGCTTTAGCTTGAGAACTCCTTTTACCAGCTCGAGGCAACCCTATATCCCATGATGCAAGGCGGAACTACCTCAGATCTCGTTTGGTAGCTAACCTACCCTGCTAAAGACTATCCTAACATCATTAGGAACATAAGTTCCTAAAAGAAGTCCTCATATGAAGGCTCAGGAGGAAACAACCTAATAGGAACTCTTCAAGATCTGTCCAGGCCAGGGGGAAGGAGGGAGGGCCTTAAGAAAGAAGGCGAGAGAAGACAACTAACATGGAACGTTATGGTAGGTACATAACTTCTAAATGTTAAGTTGTCAATCTCGCCTTCATTCTTGCTGGATGGGACTGCGTCCCTAGCACCTGTATCCCGGGTGGCTCAATGGAACAGACTCTTGAGAACAGTGGAACCAAAACTGGCCCTATCTCTGGAGGCCAAGTCCAACTTGTAATGAGAGACAAAGGTATGAGGCGTGGCCCAAGTAGCTGCTGCACAAATGGTATCAATGGGTAGTCTATCCTGAAAAGCTGCAGAAGTGGATAGACTCCTGGTTGAGTGTGCTTTTGGCTTAGAAGATAGTTGTTTGCCTCTGAGAGAGTACACATAGGAAATGGTGGAAGTCAACCATCTGGATAAGGTCACTTTAGAAACTGGAAGACCCATCCTGTTTTCTGCATAGGAGACAAATAATTGGTCCGATTTTCTAAATTGTTTAGTTCTATGCAAATAGTACCTGAGCTGACGATGGACATCCAAAAAATGCAGTTTCTGTTCAGCTCTGTCGGAATAGTTTGGGAAAAAGACTGGTAGATCTATAGACTGGTTAATATTGGTTTGAGACACGACTTTGGGGAGAAAGGAAGGGTTAGTTCTTAATGATACCCTGTCCTTATGAAAAACCAAATACGGTGAACGAATGCAGAGAGCTTGAATCTCGGAAACCCTTCTTGCAGAAGTGACAGCCAGTAAAAATATAGTTTTCCAGGTCAATAACTTCAAAGAGCATGAAGCAGACGGTTCGAAGGGAGGTAGTATCAAGGATGCCAACATTAAGTTTAGATCCCATTGCGGAGGAGGATGCTTTATAGGTGGTTTTAGGAGAAAAACTCCTCTCAAAAAGGCCTTGCATAATCTATGAGACATAATGTTATTGTCATGCAAGCCAACATGATACTTGGAAATGGCAGCCAGTTGTACTTTGACTGTAGAAGACGAGGATCCTGAATGAAAAACCTCCGCCAGGAAATCTAAAACAGAATGTACAGGAGCAGTAAAGGGATCAATATTTCTGGAGTTTGCCCAAATAGAAAAACGTCGCCACTTGCTAGCATAAACAGTCCTAGTGGACGACTTCAAAGAAGACACTAAAATGTCTCTGACTGAGTCAGAAATCATCGGTAGCCTGGCTAAGGAAGGAAGTGGAGCAACCAAGCAGTGAGGTTGGGAGAATGAATGGCCCGGTGCTGCTGACCCGACTGGTGGATCAAGAGATCCGGAACTGGGTCCAGATGCCAGGGCTGCACCAGAAGGTGACGATGCAGAGATGGAAACCAAATTTGTCGAGGCTAATATGGAGCAATGAGGATCAATTTGGCTCTCAAAATGGTGGCTTTCTGAATGACTTGTGGAATCAAGGGAAAGGGAGGAAAAGTGTACAGAAGTCCCCGAGGCCAATCCTGGGTTAGAGAGTCTCTCAGGGGATGGCCTGGAAGGGGAAAGAGAGTGAAATAATCTGGGCACTTGTTGTTTTGAGGAGTAGCAAAAAGATCGCAACAAGGAGTGCCCCACTTCAGAAAAATCTGATCCACTACAGATTGATTGAGAGACCACTCGTGAGGCATCAGAATAGATCTGCTCAGCCTGTCCGCCAATAGGTTGGACCTGCGAGGATGTGCGTTGCTATCAGAAACCGCTGAGAAGAGATCGCCCATTGCCAAAGTCTGAGAGCTTCTCGACATAACGGATAGGACCTGGTTCCGCCCTGTTTGTTGATGTACCAGACTACGGACATGTTGTCCGTTTGTACTGCAATAGTCCCCGTGGGAAGAAAGTCGTCGAGGGCTTGCAACTTTAAAAGCACTGCTCTCATCTCCAGGACATTTATGTGCAGATGGTATTCTATGGGTTGCCACGTCCCGTGGACCATCCTGCCCTGATAATGCCCCCCACCCGATCAGAGAGGCATCCGTAGTGACTGTGGCAACTGGAGGAGGGGGAATAAAGGGTCGGCCCTGATGAAGAAGAGGGGAAGATATCCACCAGTCTAGATGAGCCCTGCACGACTGTGTGACTAAGATTTCGTGCCTCATCGGGAGACTGTGGTACGACCACTGCGTGAAAAGCATCCACTGCAGAAGACGCATGTGGAAGCGAGCCAGTGGTAGAAGAACAATGGCCGCAGCCATAAGACCTAGAACCTTCAGTATTAACCTGGCTTTGATCTTGTTGCTTTGCAATAGAAGCCGAACGAATTTTTGGATGTCCAGAATTCTTTGATCTGTTAGTCTGGCTAACATTTTGACGGTGTTTAATTCTGCGCCTATAAAGGTGATAGATTGGCAAGGCTGCAGAGAAGATTTTTCGAAATTTACTGAAATTCCCAAACTCCTGCAAAGCTGCAGAGTGTAGTCTCTGGTCTGAAGAAGTTGACACTTGGTGGTGGCGGAGAGGAGCCAGTCGTCCAAATAAGGAAACACCTGGAATCCTTGACGTCTCAGATGAGCTGTGACCACTGCCATGCATTTGGTAAACACTCTGGGGGCTGAAGTGAGGCCAAAGGGCAGGGCTCTGAATTGGTAATGACTGGTCCCTAGCGGCGGAGAAACCTTCTGGAGTGCCTGTGAATCTTTATGTGATAGTGCATCCTGGAGGTCTATAGAGCACATCCAGTTGTCCTTGCCCAGAAAGGGCAGAATGGGCTGAAGCGTGACCATCCGGAATCTTGCCTTCTTGACAAATCTGTTTAGATTGCTCAGGTCTAATATTGGTCTCCAATCTCCCGTCCTTTTGGGGACCAAAAAGAATCTCGCGAGTAGACGCCGGATCCTACCTGGTCTGCGGCACCGTCTGGCGGCTCTTTTTCTAGGAGTTTTGAAACCTCCTGTTCTGCCAAATCCCTTTGACCGGGTGAGATGTCTGGAAGGGATTGTAGAGGTCTGGAAACCTTTCGAAGGGGATTTTGTAACCCTCGGATATAATCGACTGTACCCACATCTCTTGTGATAGGGATTGCCAGGCTAGTGGGTACAGTGAAATTCTTCCCCCGACTGCCTCCAAGGGTGGACAGTCGGGCAACACCTCAGGGATGTTGAAAAGGCTTCTCAGGAAGAGACTCCCTGTTGCCTTGGTTCTGAGGACCCCCTGCCTCTAGGGCGTCTATTATTGTTACCCCCTCTGCCTCTGGGGGTAAACTGACCATGTGTGTCCGGTGTAGCTCCTTGGGCTTTACGGAACCACATCTTCCCCCCCTTCTGACCCTTGGGATATGGTCTAGAAGGAGTGGAAAATTGGACTCCCACGGCAGAAAGAGTTTTACCGTCCTGCTCACACCTGGTCAAGGTATCCTTCACCTGAGGTCCGAACAAAGCCGAACCATCAAAGGGGGTATTAGTGAAGGACGCCTTAAAGGGGTCCACAAAATTACAAAGCCGCATCCAGGCTTGGCGTCTAAGAGCAACTCTTGTGCCTGCGGCCCTGCTCGCTCCATCGGCCGCATAAGATATGAGCCGCATGGAGGAGTTAGATATGGAATTTAGGATAGCAAGCTGCGAGGCAATCTTTTCCTGAGCCCCAG
The DNA here is from genome assembly GCF_019279795.1 of Protopterus annectens. Lineage (NCBI taxonomy): Eukaryota > Metazoa > Chordata > Ceratodontiformes > Protopteridae > Protopterus > Protopterus annectens. The sequence goes on along the minus strand of NC_056741.1, from coordinate 1,798,012,735 downwards.
CAGCAGAAGGATCCTGAACTACTTCACCCAGTTCTTTGAGAACATCTCATTGAAGCCTGGTGAAGTGACAAAGATAATTCAGCGAACGCATAGCAAAGGTCGCTGAAGAAAACATCCGCTTTCCATACCTGTCCATGGTCCTAGAATCCTTGTTAGGAGGATGGACAGGTACTGAAGGATCCACCAGTTCCTTCTTAGTGGCCGCCGCCACCATCATAGCATCCACAGAGACACCCTTGGAAAGGAACTGTTTGTCCGAAGGGGCCGTGATGAATTTGGATGGTCTTCTGGGGACAGGTTCCACAGAATCTGGAGCCACCCACGCCTTCCGAGCCACTACCTGCATAAGTGGGTCGAAAGGCGGAGATACCCAGGAGGTGGAGGGTCGGGATCCAAAAGCCTCCAGGTATACTGACTCATCCTCGGAGGGGTCAATGGAGGGCCAATTCCCCCTCTGTTTGAGGAGCTCAAGGATGTCTGAAAAGGAGACATCCTCAGAGGGGGACCGTGGGGAACCCTCCGACTCATCTAAGTTGGTATCAGATGTAGTAGACTCAGGGGAGTCTGTGTGTTTCCTCTTACACGTCCTCTTCCGAGGGGGTTCCCCTGCAGGATCAGGAGAAACCTTGGAAGAGGAGGAAATTCCCAGTGGGGAAACCTGGGGCGATGGATCCCTGGGCCTGTGAGCAAGAGGCTGGCAAGAGGCATCTGCAGGCACTGATGAGGGAGGAGCTAGAGGGATGGACCGTTGACCAGGCTCAGAGGCCAGGACACCCCTCATCACCTCAAAGGCTCTCCTCCCCGGGAGGCCGGAATATCCCCGCTCCGAAGAAACAGGAATTCCCAGCTCCAATGAGAGGGAAGGCTCCGAGGCCGATGTCGGCGCCGAGCTTACCAAAGCCGAAGCCCCGAGAGGGAGAGCGGGGTCGGACAAGGGTCCGATGCCACTAGCCCCCGGAGCCGACAGTGGAAACCCGGCGACGGATCCCTCCAAGGAAGGCCTCAAGGAGGAGATCGGAGCCGAGGGCGCCGGAGCCGAAGGATGTATCGGCTCTGGCATCGAAACAGTCGCTGTCCCGAAGCTCCGGCTCCGAACTCTGGTGTGGAGTCGGAGGAGGAAGTTCAAGGGTAAGGCTATAGCGAAGTCTGTTGAGACGGGCTATGGAGCATTTGGGCCAGTGCCTGAGACTTCAACAGCCTGCTTACCACCCTCTCTAAGTCGTGGTCAGACAGCCTGGAAGATCTCGAAGATCGGCTCCGATGGCTCCGCTCCGACAAAGAGGAGACCCGGGCGAATGGATACTCAGTATCGAAGGGGACCGAGATCTCTTCGGTCGAAGCCATCGGGCGAAGTCCCTGAACTCCAGATGGAGCTGAAGGTTTCTCGGCTCGATGCTGGATAAAGTGTCGGCTCCAGCCGGAGCCGACAAAGCCACAAGAGACAAGGTATCGGAGCCAGCCGGCGCCGAACCTACTACTTTTAAGGTAGATGCATCGGTTCCAGCGGGCGATCTCGGCTCGACGGGCGGAGCCACCGGAGGAGGCTTGGATACTGAAGCCTGAGCCTTCGGTGGTTTAGAAGGTTTCCCAGACCCTGCTTTAGAGGGAGAACCTTCTGGCTTAAGTAAGCCTCGGAGGATAAGCTTATTCCTCCTTTCCTGCAGGACTCTCTGGCTAAAAGCGTGACACAAAGCACAGGAGTCATGCAGGTGCAAAGGCCCCAGGCAATAAACACAAGAAGTGTGACCATCTGTCAGAGACATTTTCTGACAGCACTGGTCACACTTCTTGAAGCCTGAGATCTTGCCTTCCCTAGACATATCCTAGGAGGAAGTAACACACACAAAACCCCAACAAACACACAAAATTAATCCCCTACACACAACACACACAGGAAGGGATTAACCAATAGGGTTTTAGGCCTAACTAAAACTTTATACTAAAGATTATAAAAAGGGTATAAAAGTTTGAAAACAAGGGAATAGGGTGGGCTGTAATTCACTACAGACTATACTATGACTAAAAAGGGGAAAATAAATTCCTAACTAAGCTTTTCTGATTTTACCAAGAAAATCACTTACCTCAGCTGGCAAAGGAGACCTCTTTCGCTAAGCGGCAAACGAGATCTGGGGTAGTTCCGCCTTGCATCATGGGATATAGGGTTGCCTCGAGCTGGTAAAAGGAGTTCTCAAGCTAAAGCAAGTGCCGAGTCGGAGCCGAGGATCGGCTCCGAACCCATCCAGCAAGAATGAAGGCGAGATTGACAACTTAACATCTTCATTATAACTATGTAAACAAGTGTGTTCCATAGATATACTCTCAAAATCACATGATGGACCAGATGACATGAACTCTTTTAGGAAACTGAATAATATGTTAAAAATTTGTATGGTGGTGGAATAAAGTAAGACTTACAGTGCAGGGTGCACTCAGACCCGGGGAAAGACATGCTGTTAACTCTTCTCCCTCTCAGCTTTGAAAAACAAATTTTTATTACTGAACCCACCTACCCTGACCTTTAAGTCACTTACAGAATAGTTTAGTTACCGGCCTGACTATAGCTACATGACTGGTTGTTTTTTGGCATCACTTCTGTGGTCCTGGTGGTTTCAGCCCCACTCTGTTTGCCCTCGCTGTGCTCAGGCTCACTCCACTCCCCTACCTTGCACCCATTCCCCACACACCTCAACTACATGCAAATTTATCCCTACTCCATATCAGATGACCCTCAGCTCCATACCCACTCTCCAATCAAATCCCACACAATACCACTCCACACCTTAACATACACTCCAGAGCATACCACATCATTAATCACACCCGCTTCCCCTACCAACTCTTATTTGAAGCCCCTTCTACCAGTTCTCTACCATATTCTACCTCTCGTCCTAATTAACCCACACCCTCGTCATGAACACTAGCCTCCTCCTGGGAATAAAATGATTGCCATTATGTCTTATGTCTTATACTCCCCATTCCCAACATCACAATACTCCTTTACTACTAATTTCCCTGCTCATATGTCTCTCCATAGCCTCCATGAGTACCTCTTATCACTTTCCACCCGCATATTACAACAATTTTAACTCCCCCACCCTACTCCTTACCACTACCTATCCCTCCAGACATATATTCACAACCCCACCCATCTACAGCCCATCCTTCATCCAGCTTACCTCACCTATTTATTATGTCTCACCATCCAAAAAAAAAAAAACAAGTCTCAGATTCCACTCCCTAATAATGCAACACCTCAAACCTATTACCACCATAGCAACCCAGTTACTACTGGGAGGTGATATTCACCCAAACCCCACCCCGGCAACAATCTCAAACAACACATGCAATTCCCACCTTCCATTTAAACGCAAACCCACTGACTTCCAAATACTCAATCTGAATATCAGCAGTATTATGAATCAAATACAAGAACTGCATTCCACCATCTCTTTATATAACCTTGACATAATACTCATTACAGAGATATGGCTTAAACTACATATCAAAGATAACTCCATAACCCCACTCGAATATAACATTTATAGGGTTGGCAGAGTGCACAAAAGAAGTGGTGGCATAGCACTGCTTCACAAAACTAACTTAAAACTTCAGCTCCTACGCAAAGAATCCTCAGACTTTAAAAATGCAGAAACTATATTTGCAAAACTCTTCTTAAATCAACACAAGCATCTAAACTTACTTGGGATTTATATACCCCCAGCCAACAACCTGACCACCCTAGAATCAATACTTCAATGGGCTTCCCATTCCCTTCCCCAAGAAACTATAGTGCTAGGCAATGTCAACATGGACTGGAACCCTATCCACTCTCCAACAGCCAGCTACAGTATAAACCTATATAACTTCACCCAACTCATACATTCACCCATACGTACTGATAAGTCCACAAAAAGGGAATGAATCCTCACAAAGCAGCCCAATACTGCCCATCAGTGCAGTACACTGCCCAACTCTCTCAGTGACCACAACCATACTTTTATCCTTAGACACAAACCTAAACCTAATAACGCCCCCACACTCCTGCAAACCCGTTCCCAAAAAAATTTCCCCACAGATCACTTTTTAGAAGCCTTAAAATTCTGTAACTGGTCTCCCATCAAAATCCTCCCACTAGATAAGGCTGTTGAATACTTTAACTCCACATTTCTAAACATCCTTAACCGCCTAGCCCCATCAGAACAATTAGGGTATGTAGTAACCCCATCCCCTGGCTTCAGAAAACCACAAGGGCCTTGCTTAGAGACAGGGACAAAGCTTGGAAAACCTGGCACCAACACAAAACACCCACAACTAGGCAAGCCTTTCTTGAACTCCAAAATAAGGCAAAAAATCAAGTTAAGATTGACAAACAAAATCACTATGTTTCCCTACAGAAGCAACACAGTACCAACCCACAAAAATTCTGGGCAGCAGTCAATAACATCCTCCAGCCCAGAAAAAACACCCCACCCCCATCCCAATATAGCAGGTACAAACTCAGACATAGCCTCCAGTTTCAACAACTATTTCACCTCCTCTATACTTAAACTCAGAAACAACACAAATCCCACCAACCTCCCACAATCCCCTAAACCCCCAAAAAAACACTACCCCCTTCTCATTCATGCCAATACCAACATCAACTATCCAGAAATTCTTAGCTAAACTCAAACCAACCACCCTAGCCCCTGACAATCTCTCGCTGAATACCTCCAACTTGCATCTAGGGCTATAGCTTACCCCATTTCACTACTAATTAATAGATTCATTACTGAGCACACCATTACATCCTTGTGGAAAACTTCATTCACCATTCCCCTCCACAAAGGTGGCCCCTCTACAGACCTTTCAAACTACTGTCCCACTGCAATCCTGTCACCCCTATCAAAGATTCTAGAAAGATAAATTCATCACCAACCTCTCACCCACCTTCTCTCCAGCAACCTACTATCCAAAACTCAACATGGCTTTTGCCCATCCCATAGCACCACCACTGCCCTAATTAACTTTACCAACACTACAAACTCCTACAGAAACCAAGGCAAACTAGTCTCTGCTATATTTTTAGACTTATCCAAAGCATTTGATATGGTTTCCCATAATAAACTCTTAACCTGCCTCTATGAACTCAACATCGACAACCCCACCCTGCTCTGGTTCAAAAGTTACCTAGACAACTGCCATCAGTCTGTCAAATGGCTTAACTATCTATCCTCCCCGCTTCCTGTCACACTAGGCATTCCACAAGGTTCAATTCTCGGCCCCCTTCTTTTTTAACATCTTTACAAACCAACTTCACTTAGCAACCACAACAGATAAAATAGTCCAATACACTGATGACACAACCCTAATCTGTTCTGCATCTGATATCCAACTTCTTCAACAAAAAGCCCAAGACTCCTTCACAGAGATAGGGAACTGGATAAATAAATCAGAATTGATATTAAACTCTAAGAAAATGTATGCTGTTCCACCCAACAAAGACTAATGACCTTACCTTCTCCATATTCTCCGCCAACAAGACCCACATCACCCCAGTCTCAGAGGCAAAATTACTGGGACTTACAATTGACCAGCAACTAAGATTCAACAAACATATATCCAAAACTATCTCCAAAGTCCACAAAAAGCTAGGCTCCCTCTATCCCTGCAAAAGGTACCTAACTCCCGAATCCTGAATTGCTATAGCCAGAACCCATCTCTTATCTACTTTTCTTTATGCATCCCCGGTACTAACAAACCTAAATAAAACTGACCTGAACAAACTTTCCACTTGCTACAACAAAATTGCTAGGTTCGCTACAAATGCCAAATCATGGTGCCAACTCAACCTAGCACACCAAATACTATACTAGCCTGAGAAAACCCCTGCCCTGACTGGCCTTCTAAACTTCTACAATTCTAATAGACAACTATGATCCAGTAATAAAGCCCTGATCGAAAACATTCCATGTAAAAACATCTCTGGAGAATCTCGCTTCCCTCATGAAGTTGCCAAAACATGGAACACCCTACCACCTGACCTCAGATTACAAAATTGGACTACCACTTTCAAAAACCTCCTTAAATCATGCCTCTACACCAACCACTTATGTAACTGCAATGGACCACCCTGAAGCCTCACCCTACTATAGTAGCTTATTCCCTCATGTTTCTGGTGTATACTAATGCTGTGCTCTGCCAATGCTCACTGCATGTATTGTACATACTGTTTTTTTTTACTGTGCTCTAACAATGTTCATTGTATATATTGTATATACTAGGTAAATTTCTGTACAAACATTGTACCTATGTTCATTCAAAGAAACTGCTATGTTCACATATTTGTATCTCCACTTTGTTCTATTAACTGTTTATAATTTTTCTATAGCATGTTTCCTAACTGTCATTATCATTTACACTTTGTAACCTACAACTGTTTATCATTCAGTACTCTCTATTTTCTGTAACTGTACTGAACTTTATTTTGTAGCTGTATGGAGCTTTTCTTCCCAGGGCTCTGCTGAAAATGGACACTAGCTGTCCAGTCGGACTATCCTGGTTAACAAATGTTAAATAAATAAATACATACATACATACATAAATATAAATCATATGTCAATAAGCATAAAAAAAGAATAACTATTCAGAGCTGAATAAAACAGTAATTGAATTCAGTTCAGAATACGTTTGAATAAATTGCATTTATTTAAACTGTATTTGCTCTAATATTGCCATACACTCAAGTGTGCTAGCTTGCACTGCACTTGAATTGTTTTCAGTGCTGTATTAGCTGCTTTTCTGTAAAAAAAAAAAAATTCTAAGCTTATTTCCTGCCTTTCCTGAAACTAGTCTAGTCCAGATACAGATTTGCTGTATCCAGGAATGTTTGTAAGCTTCTGAGCCCCCCCCCCCTGTAAGGGCTTCTGCGTTGGAGGGAAGCCTTGTAGCTTATCATTGGGAGTGGTAAGCACTACGTAGCCTATCTACCACAAGAGGAGTGGTTTCTGGCCCAGAAATTGTAGTTATTGGCTGTTTGGGCAGTTTTCCATCTCTTTTAACTTTTCTAGTTTAAAAGCCTACGTTTGAGCTGGTTTCCCACTTCTCCTGTAATTCTCTAGTCCAGATACAGATTTGCTGTATCTAAGACTATTTGCAAGCTTCTGAGCCCCCCAAGCCTTTCTGTGTTGGGGAAGCCTTCTACTTTATCAGTGGGAGTGGTAAGCACTAGGTAGCCTATCTACCATAAGAGGAGTGGTTTCTGGCCCAGAAATTGTGGTTTATTGGCCGTTTGGGCATTTTTTTCCATCTCTTTCAACTTTCTGGTTTAAAAGCCCACATTTGCGCTTGTTTCCTGCCATTCCTGTAACTAGTCTAGTCCAGATACAGATTTGCTGTATCAGGGACTGTTTGTGAGCTTCTTAGCCCCCAAGCCTTTCTGTATTGCAGGGAAGCCTTCTACCTTATCAGTGGGAGTGGTAAGCACTAGGTAGCCTATCTACCACAAGAGCAGTGGTTTCTGGCCCAGAAATTGTAGCTTATTGGCTGTTTGGGCAGTTTTTCCATCACTCTCAACTTTCTGGTTTAAAAGCCCGCGTTTTACACTTGTTTCCCACCTTTCCTGTAACTAGTCTAGTCCAGATACAGACTTGCTGTATCCAGGACTGTTTGTAAGCTTCTGAGTGGTGCCAAAGTCTGTTCTTCAATTTTTCCCTTAGATCTACTAGTTCTCTCCTCTCTTGCACTTTTACTAGCTTATTAGTCTAGCACTTTACCAGACTTCTTGTAGCAATTATTGAAGCCCACAAAAGTGCTACCAGCACTAAATGTTCTACAAGGAAACAAATCCAGTACTTATTATTAATGCCCACCCCTCCAGGCATTTCTAAAGGTCAATTCCCTGTGCTTTCTCCTATTAACCTGGTGAACTTGGGCATCCTGAGGCAATTTAACAACTGTCTCATGTACACTGACAACCCTCTCCTCTTACCTCCCAACATTCAGACATGCAACAGATGCACTTATATATCCAAATTGGAAGCCATGCACTCTCCAGCCAAGACCAGAATAGCTGGTCAAGAGGAGAAGGTCAACACTTACACCACACCACATGGAACACATAGCCCTCCAGAACACACACCAGCACTGCCTTCACATAAAAACACAAACCGCACACCCACCTTCATGGAGGCTCTCAATAAAAATCTACCCAAACTTTAGAGACCTCCAAGGCAGAAATGCATTTGACCACCACAACACAACACTAATCACGAAAAACATAACTCTCCTAAACAGTGTGCCACTCAACCAAAGCCCCTATGGCAAAACAGCATGCCCAACACACTAGTCATAGATGACTCGATAGTGAGGCACACTGACGTCCCACTCAATAGGCTGAGTAAGGAGAAAGTAACAGTCAGCTGCCTGTCAGATGCCAGGATGCACTACATAAAGCACACACTCAGGTCCCTCAACAACAGGTGCAAATATGACTCAATCATTGTACATGTGGGTGTGAATGACCTGAGACGTACCTCCCTGGACTACATGAAAAGAGACATGGAGGAGCTCTCAGATTATGTAGCCAAGGCGGGTATGACCCTAGCCCTGAGCAGCATCCTACCATCACCCAGAATGATACCACAGTACAAACAGAAAATGATTGATTTCAACAATTGGCTAAGTTTCTGGTGACATCCTAAGGGGATCCAGTATCTATCTGCCTGGGATGACATGGTTGACAGACCTCGATGCTTTGCCAGAGATGGCCTGCATCTGTCACCGCTGAGCTTCCGGATATTGGCCAAGGCTCTTGCCACCCCTATAGTGCCTTTTTAGGCGGTGTTCCAATGACCAAATTACCTTCATAACAGCTATAAACAAATGCAATCTGAGGGTCATGCTGCTCAACGCTAGATGTCTAAATCTCAAAATGCATTCGCTCGAAGCACTCCTTAAAATGTAGAACATTGACATTTGTGCTGTAACACAGACCTGGTTCAAGGCAGCAGAAAGTACCCCTACACTACCAGGCTATAACTCATTCCACACCTTTCGGCCCCAGAACTTGGACCGAATCTCCAAAGGCGGTGGTGTTTCCATATTCATAAAGGATGCACACACCTCCAGACTGGAAGCCCAACATAATGCATCAGAGATACTTCAGGTGTAGCTAACATTGGGTAAGACAGTGATTCAGGTTGTAGCTTTCTATAGGTCCCTGACCATGACCCAAGACTCACACTCCACATTTCTAAGCACCCTGGAGAATATTATAGTCCATCCTAACACTTTCATACTAGGCAACTTCAACTACCCCTCCATTAACTGGGAAAACTATTCATGTACCAATACACTTACCCAACGTTTCCTGGAGTTCATTAATTCCAATGCCCTGGAACAGCTCATTCTTACCCTCACTAAAGGTAGCAACATCCTTGACCTGTTCATTACTAACATGGGCGACCGTTGCTCTACACCAGTAGTCAGCTCCTCCCTGGTTAGATCCAATGACAAACTAATCACCTTGGAAATCCACATCCCTCCCACCCCCGCAAAGGTAACCTCCATGAAAAACTTCTAGAAAGCTAACTTTGGGCTCCTAAAAACAGAGGTGGCTAACTTCACAACAATTATGCAAATGGAGAATAGTTGGATGACTGCTGAATCATACACCTATGCACTGTATGAGCACGTACACAAATACATGGATCTGGCCATACTGAACCAAGATGCTCTCCTCCAAAAAAAGGAAGCCAATCTGGTGGTCTCCTGCCATAAACAAACTCTACAACAGAAGGAGGAAACTGATGCGGAATATGGTGAAGTCCCAAGACTGGAAAAACTCCTTTATCAGCCTCAACAAAAAGTTCAGATTCCTCATCAAATCCTCTAAAGCTAGCTATGAAAACAGAATTGCAGCAGATAGTAAAGACAACCACAAGGCCTTCTATAGTTATGTAAAGAATTTCCACGGCAATACCCAGATTTGCTCTGAGATACTGCATAATGGTACCTCCTATACCGAGCCAACAGATATTGCCAATATACTGGCCGAAAGATTCAGTGCCAACTTTACCCCTCCCCCCCAAAGGACCAATCACAATACAAGTAGATTACCAGGCACCCTTGTATTAATGCTGCATAGGTTAAAATAGCACTGTCCAAGGCCAAGAAAACAGCTTCTATGGGACCTGACAATATCCCTGACTGTGTTCTACATGAACTACAGAGTGAACTGGCACCTCACCTGTGTGCCCTGTTCAATCACAGCCTCTCCTCAGGCTTTGTCCCTACCGAAGGGAGCACTCTACAGTCATCCCACTCCACAAAGGAGGAGCGACTACAGACCCTGGGAACTATCGCCCCATTAGCCTGATGAGTCTGATATGCAAAGCTATGGAACGCATCATCATGGACCTAATAAACAAGGATACGGGGAATCTCCAAACTCTGGATCCCACACAGTTTGGTTTTGCGAAAGGTAGATCGTGTCTGCTCAACTTGGTTGACTTCTTTGAGTCAGTCACCAGAGCTGTGGATGAAGGCAAGGTGGTTCATACAGCTTACCTTGATCTGGCCATGGCTTTTGATACCATTCCCCACTCAGGAATCAAAGAAAAACTCACTAAGCTAGGCATCAACCCCTACGTCACTAGGTGGGTTGCAAATTGGTTCACAGATAGAACCCACACTGAGCTGTTCGACATGCTCCACTTAAAGAAATCCCAATCCCTCAGAGCCACACACTCCAGGGATCTAAACCTTGTCATCACAATAAACAAAACATGCTGGAGGGATAGGTTCCTGACCCAGAGACTCCCCATACTCTGGAATAGACTGCCCATACATGTCAAGCAGAGGGCTCCTTGGCCCTCTTCAAAAGGAACCTTGATGGTTGGATGGGAGATAGGAAATTCACCCCGGGGATCACGTCAGTTGCCCTGCTAGACAAGGGTCCAGGGAAATAAATACTGCGGGAAGAAATATCCAGGGAATTGTTATGGCTAGGCTTGTATAGGCCCTAGGGCTGATAGCCTAGTACCAATCTATGAACCTATGAAATTAGCTGACTCCAAGTCAGACTGCCAACTGGTAACGAGTGGAGCACAACAGGGTTCAGTCCTGGGTCCTCTCCTGTTTGGACTCTACTTCTCTGAAGTCCAGGCCAATATGAAGGGACTCTGGCTGACAATGTTCGCAGATGATTGCAAGTTGGGAGCTATTATTAACTCCCCAAGTGATGCTGACATCCTGCAGAATGGCCTCACTAAGACCAACGACTGGTGTCAGAGCCATGGCCTTAAGCTCAATGCCAAAAAATGTGTCGTCATCCCCTTTGGGAAAAACTCGGTTCCCATGAATTACCACATTGATGGTAGTCCACTGACCACAGAAGGCGTTAGAAGAGATCTGGGAACATAGGTTAACAGCAGGCTCTCTTTTGATCACCACATTGCCACTGTGGTCAGAAAGACCTTCTGTGTGGCACATCTCATTACTAAGGGTTTTGCATCCAGGAAGAAAGAGGTCATTGTCGCCCTCTACTCTTCCCTCATTAAGCCAATCATCGAGTACAATACCCCATTTGGCATGTACCTCACTAGACACCTGCAACAATTGGAGAGGCCGCAAAAGTACCTCACAAAGAGGATCCTAGACCTTAAACACTTGTCCTATATGGACAGACTCAAAAAAATCCAACTATTCTCCGTCTCATATTGCCTGCTTACAGGCAATCTCTGCTTGACTTACAAAGCCATGTCTGACTCAGCTCTGTTAGAAATGCTACATCTAAAGAAATCTCAATCCCTCCACACCACATGCTCCAGAGACCTCAATCTCATTACCACAGTCAACAGAATGTACTGGAGGGACAGGTTCATAACCCAGAGACTGCCCATGCTATGGAATAGACTTCCCATACATGTCAAGCATAGAACCTCGCTAGCCCTCTTCAAGAGAAATCTTGATGAGTGGATGAGAAATAGAAAATTCACCCTGGGGATAACTCCAGTGGCTCTGCTCGACAGAGGCACTGGGAACTAAGGTCAGGTGGCACGATGCCAGGGTAATCCTATGGCTAGGCTTGTAAAGGCCCCAGGGCCATTAGCCTAGTACACACCTATGAACCTAAGTATATCCTTATAGTTTTGTTTAAATATTTACAAAACAATTGTATAGTTTATTAATTAATTACCTTTATAACTTTTACGCCTTTAAAAGGCATGTACTATTAATAACTCCATTTAACCCTGGTATTTTGTCTGCATTAAAAAGAATTTACCATTTCACTTATATATATTCTAACACAGAGTTAGTGTCACTGTTGACTACCTTAAATGCTATGTGATCCAACACAAAAAAACCCAAAACTTTTTTAAATCTTGCATATTTGGCTAAGGCGTTACTATAGTCAAAACACCTTGGTTAAAAAAAAAGTTAATATTAAATGGCTCTAGTCTAGGTCACAGCTGAATAAGTTCTATCTGGCTCATCTTAACCACCCTATTAGCAACATTAATAAATAACAGCAAAAAATCAGGAATACTCCTTTTTTCCGCCTCCTAACTATCATTACACCTAATTATAACTTTATCCTAATTACAAACCCTGAATCTTTAGCTGCTGTCTTGTTCTACCCACCTTCCTCAGTACTGTTTACATATCTGAAATGCTTTCTTTCGGCTAAACCTCATTCTGCCAATGCCAGTATAAGAGACACCTGTGAATTTCTCTTACTGTATATACTTCTTTTCATTCTTATTGTAACTTAGTCTGGCAAGCTTCATTTGCTATAACCTTTGGACATAACAATTGATATTTGCTTACAAACTTGTATAGCTTTTTTTCTTGAATGTACAATGTATTTTTGAACTTTTTACTTGCTTATCTTTTATTGAGAATACTTTTCTTCTGTTCCTGTTAAACTTGTACTGTGAATATGTATCACTTGTGACTGTGGAGCTTTTTTCCCCTGGCCTCTGCTGAAAAAAAGGCTTAAGCTCAGTCAGACTAACCCAGTCAACAAATGTCAAATAAATAAATAAATATCAACAGGTCAGGCAGCTTGGAACCTGATTGTAGTGTCTTATTTGTCAGCTGGTATCCCAGAAGTACAGCAAACACTATCTACATGTAGTTCTGCAGTATCAGTACTAGTATGATAGAACACACCTGGTGAAGGAATAGAACCCCCAACCTTCTGAACTTCAAACATCAAAAAAGAGTGGGCAACCTATGTTTACACTAATATCATGCCTGGGCAACATATGTCCCTTTAAAATGCATTAGCCATTATGATTAATTACATCAGTGGCCATGCAAATTAACACCGTGCAGAAGAATATTTTCTCATTGTTTTATTTTTAGCTATGTTCACTGTAGTTCCTTGAGGTAGCATATAAAAAGTTTTCCTTACAATTCAACAGTGTATAGACAATTTTAATTTGCAAAAAGAAATGGAATCAAATGTATGATAAAGTTGGGCATATATGAATATTTGCCAATGCAAACTCAACCTTTTATAATGTACCATCTTGCAACAAACTAAATAAATAGTCCTGTAACTTGGAACATTCAATCACTGTTTACCTTCTGGCAGTTAACTGACATGCTTGGGGACAAATCTTCAGTCATATGCTCCCTCAGATGTTAACAAACAACAGCAGAGGACTGAAAATAAGTGTTAACACTACAAAGTGCTTTCCCGGCTCATGATCAACTACCTTTCTGCTCTCTAATCTGTTTAATCTATGACCCAATATCTGCTACTTTTCTTCTGCTGCCTAAACATTGCTCTCAATTGCAGCTGCTTAAATGTAACTGATATTCTCTTACATGATCCCCTTCGTATGTCAGACAGTATGGCTGTTTTGCCAATGATTTGCTGCAGTAACTGCTAAAAATATAAAAACATCAGCAAAGGGCAGTCACATCTTTTTTCAGTTTCAAAAATATTTCAAAATAAATGATGTTGACTGTTCTTTGATGTTGACATTACTACTTCTATAACTGTATTCCCTTTTTAACGTATAGGATCTGCCCTGTTCTAACATGAAAATGGGACATTTAACTTAATGGAAATAGCCTAATTACCAAAATGAAATAAATATATAAAATAAGGAATTTTTGCTTTATTGTCAAATTGGAATGTACACTGTTTCTGCAGGTTGTATTTTCTATGACAGGCTGATCAACTTTAATGAATAAAATGAAGTCTGTGCTATAAAGATAGATACTTAAGAAGGGTGATTACTTTCTCTGTATAGCAAGTAGTTTTAACAGTTATATATTCACTGAATACTGTGAATCTCAAAGAAGTACTTGTCTTTGCTGTAAATACAGAAAGGTTTTGTTTGCCTTTGAAAGACACGGTGAATGGTTATCAACCAACCATCCATGCCCCACCCATTTATATCCTGTGCATGAGTGAATTAACATTATTTCCAAAGAACTTTAAAGAAACTGTAACGTATTTAGTAATGCACCATTTGAGCACATGAAGCTTTTTTTTAATGTTAACATTTTCAGCTACTTGTATAAGTGTAAGGTGACTTACATGATTAGAACATAACAGTAAGGCATATTGCTTTATTTTTAGTACATCCTGTATTGTATTTTCAAGAATCCTGTCTGTCATACTAGATCACACCCTATGATAATATTTTGGAAGTAAATACGCACACGTACACATATGTACACACAAACACACACAACGGTGCACACATACATTTTTTATATAACTGTGAATTTCTGATGCTGAGATATAAATTAAAACATCAAAAGGTTAAACTAGCTATTTTCTACAGATCTTAACCAGCCACAGTTTACACAGCCTGTGTATAATGCTTTCTTAGTCAAAAGGAGTATACCAACAGTAAAAACTGCATTCAGTATAGAAATGTAACATAAACATTATATAGCGTGGAAAACTGCAGTCTTCCATCAGAATGTATCTAACTACACAGAATTGCTCAGAAACTATGGCCAACACTCAACAAGCTCTGACTTTTTGACAACAACAGTGAATTTCTGGCAAGAAAAAACTGATTTAGTAAACCATAAAACAAGTTATCAGGAAATATTCTAAACTTTCACACATTTTGCTTATCTAACTCCAGTGGGTGATTGTCTGCTACTTTGGATAACATTTTTTAAATAATATTTGTACGTTGACTGTCAAAGAAATTTACTTTCTAAGAGTTCAGAATTGACTCCATTATTTGTAAAATAAAATCTTACCAATAATGTAAGTATTTCCCTTTAGTTGTGTTCAGATACCCAGACCATTGCTGGAACTTTGGTTTAGTAGTTAAGCCAGGAAGAGTAGTAATTTCATCTGGGGAAAACTGAGAAAATACCATTTGCATCCACAGCAAAATGCAAAAAGCCAAAAGGTAACAAGTCCCTTTCATTTGGAAGTTCTGCACCAGCAAACACTGGTTCCCCTGAGAGAAATATGAGTGAATGAACTCCGTGCTGTAGCAGTATGGGAAGGAAAAGCAAACTGACTGCAAGAGCAGCCAAAGCAAACCACTCTTAACAGGAAGAGTTGCTTCTCAGGGCTGTCATATGACCACTTCTTGAAATGTATGAGCATATGACCTTGATACCGTACGCTACCTCTGCACATGGCACGGGTGTGTAGAAAACATTACAGACCAGTTACTGAGCCTTCATACTTAATAACACTGCAACTCATAAAATCAGTGTTAAACTGAAACAGGTATAGACATCTTTACTTACAGGCTATGAGGAAATTAGCATTTAAATTAGAAAAGCAACTGAAAACAAAACAAAAAACACAGATAATGTTTGACAGATGAAGCATTGTGTCCCTCCTTGCATATATAAAATAGGAATAAAAGCAGTAAGCCAGCTAATGGGAAATTCACCCCGGGGATCACTTCTGTGGCTCTGCTCGACAGGGGCACAGGAAAATAAATTTCTTGGGTGGCGAAAGCCAGGGTACATTTTTTGGCTAGGCTTGTATGGGCCCTAGGGCCGATAGCCTAGTACCTACCTATGAACCTATAAATTGGGCCTAGTTTATGATTTACTTATTTTCTTGGCATTCACGCATATCATTATCTATGGAGAAGATGGTTTCTGTCTTGTTTAACGGCTAAATATCAGGTGACCTCAAGTTTCATATTCCATTGGTAATCAGACCTTAGGACTGCATTACTCCTTAGTTAAAATTCACCTTGAGCTATGAAAATGTAATGTCATGAGATATAAAGTAACAATAAATAATTCAACAGTAGGTGACTGACATAGCAGTTTTTTTTTTTTGTTTTGTTTTTAACTTGTCTGGCAGTATAGCACAGAAGTTAAGGGTATAAAGTGCTAATGGGCTTCATATTGTAGTCTAGGTATTAAGTCCCTCACAAGTCGTTACACCAGGCAATACTCTGGGGTTGCCCCTGTCAAAGGGTATTTTTGCCTAATGAGCTTTTTTAGCTAATTAATGACTTAGACTTCCTCAACTAAGCTAAATTATTTTTAGCTCATGGTACAGTTAATTATGAAAGAATTAACTGGTGCATGTCTCATGATTTCCAGGTTCTGCCATCTTCTATTCCCACAATATGCCACTCTCTCCTATTGCCTTTATTGTCTGCTTCTTCACATTAGAAAATTAGAAAACTCCTACAAGCTCCCCTCAATATAACCAATTGCTTTCCTCTGTCAATATCCTCAAAACCTCTGTTTTATTATAGATGTAAAATTACCTCCTCTGAAGAAGAGAACAGAAGTATGGAGAGTTGTAGCATACACAGTAGTAGTAGTAGTAGTAGCAGCATGTGAAACATGAATTAGTGAGTGGGATGTCTAACATGGTTATGACCCATTTTCACTGGATGCCTCATGCATGAACAACAGCTCCAAAATGTACAAATAGTGACAAACTAAGAAAATTTTTCTTACATCAAGATCGTAGCTGTTTTGTGTATAAATGTACAATGAGGAAGATTGTAACAGGGTATTGATGTATTTTGTATCACTATATATACAATTTTTTCCCAGTAAACAAATGTCAAATAAATAAATATGTAAGCATAGACAACAAGGCATGGAATCAGGTAATCAAATATATCTTTAATGGTGTATTAGTAAATGTTAACAAATGATCAGCTTTAGTACTAAAAAAGTACAGTTTTGTACCTACCATAAATGTAGATGTTCGAAGATCCACATTGCTGCAGTCATAACCTGTGGGTAGTCCGCTGTCCTCGGTCGGCCCGAATACCAAAGTGTTAGACTGGCGTCGGTCATGGTCGCTTAGATCTGATGTCAGTACGCCGTGGTACTAAAGCGCATGACCGACGTCATATCCTCAGTCTTTCTTGCCCCAGATGTCAGAAGGCCTTAAAAAGAAAGGCCATAGCCAAAAAACAGAAAAAACATCCAACCACCCATGCACAAACAATATTTACACCCCAAACCACACAACCACCCCAAACTATAGAGGGGAAGGAGGGAGGGTAAATTGGACTGCAGCAATGTGGATCTTCGAACATCTACATTTATGGTAGGTACAAAACTGTACTATGTTCTTCATCTCACATTGCTGCAGTCATAACCTGTGGGTAGAATCCCAAAGCAAAGGTAAAGGGAGGATGGCAAAATCATAAAGCATTGGGAGGTGCTAACATGCCCTGCAAAACTGCAGTGGCAAACCCAGCCCTAGATTTGGAATAAAGAGGGAGATGGTAATGTTTAGAAAAAGTGTGCACTGAACTCCAAGTAGCTGCCTCCAAAATATCTTTAGTAGCTACACCCCTTAAAAAAGCAGTAGAAGTGGCAGTAGCCCTAGTGGAATGAGGTCTGATTCCAGCCGGAATCTCTTTACCATGATGAGAATAACAAAAAGCAATACAATGGCCAATCCACTTTGAAATAGTTTGTTTAGAAACAGGTTTCCCCTGAGAACCCAAAGCAAAAGAAACAAACAACTGCTGAGACTGTCTGAACCCTTTAGTTCTGCTCAAATAATAACGCAACTGCCTGTGAATATCCAAAGAGTGCAAAATTTTTTCCCCTTTATT
This sequence comes from Protopterus annectens, assembly GCF_019279795.1. NCBI lineage: Eukaryota > Metazoa > Chordata > Ceratodontiformes > Protopteridae > Protopterus > Protopterus annectens. The sequence goes on along the minus strand of NC_056741.1, from coordinate 1,797,994,703 downwards.
TTGGGGATCAGCATAAAATGTAGGCAAATGAATAGATTGGTTCAAGGCTACATTTGAAACAACTTTAGGCATAAAAGTAGGGTTAGTATGCAGGGATACCCTATCCTTATGAAAAATCAGGAAGGGTTCAACTGCCATTAGAGCCTGTAATTCAGATACCCGTCTAGCAGAGGTAATGGCCAACAAAAAAGCAGTCTTCCAAGACAAAAACTTCAACTCAGCTGTAGCTGCAGGTTCAAAAGGAGGTAAAGTGAGTTTTTCCAACACAAAATTGAGATCCCAGGAAGGAGTAGGAGCTCTACGTGGGGGTCTTATGTTCTTTGCCCCTCTAAGAAATTGCTTAAACAAAGGATGAGAGAATAATGGTGGGTCACAGTCATAGTGAGCAGAAATGGCTGCAGCATGAACTTTTACAGAGGAGAAAGACAAACCTTTGTCTAGTAATTCTGTAAGATACTGAAGTGAAACACTCAGATTAGGTACTGAAACATCAAAGCTCTTTGCTTTGCTCCAAAGAAAAAATCTCCTCCATTTATCAGCATAAACTTTCCTTGTACTAGGCCGTCTGGCCTCCAAAATAACATTCAAAACTTGTTGAGGAAGCTGCGACCCTCCAGGGTCTAAAACAGAATATGCCAGGCTGTCAGATGTAGGGATTGTATCCTGACATTGAGAAAATGATTGCCTGCCTGGGACAAAAGGTGTGGAATTGATGGCAAAGGCCAAGGAGGCTCCCGTACTAAACTCCTCAGCAGAGGGTACCAGTGCTGACGTGGCCAATCTGGTGCTATTAGAATCATGGAGGGCTTGTCCTGTCTGACCTTCAAGAGCACCTTGGGAAGGAGAGGCAGAGGAGGGAAGGCATAGACGTGAAGATTGTTCCAACTGAATGATAGAGCATCCACTTTCCAAGCTTTTGGATGAAACATCTTTGTGCAAAACTTTGGCAGCTGGAAATTTAGTGGAGAAGCGAACAGATCTATGTCTGGAGTCCCCCAAATCACTGTCAACTGTCGAAATACATGAGGATCCAATTTCCACTCGTGGGGATCCACCATCTGTCTGCTCAAAACATCCGCTAAGGAGTTCTGTACTCCTGGCAGAAACCTTGCCTGAAGAGTGAGGTGCAAACTGAGAGCAGTCTCCCACAAAATCATAGCTTGCCTGCAAAGAGGGTACGAATGGGTTCCCCCTTGCTTGTTGATGTACCACATGACAGTTGTGTTGTCTGTTTGAATCAACACTTGTCCTGGGTGAAGTAGATCCTTGAAAGCCATCAATGCAAATTGGACTGCTAACATCTCCTTCATATTGATATGCAAATGTTGAAGTCTGGCAGGCCACATGTCTTGAACCCATTTTCCATTGAGGTGTTCTCCCCAAGCCTTGTCTGAGGCATCTGTCGTTAAGATCTGACTCGCCTCTGGTCGGGACACAGAGAGTCCCTTGTTTAGGTGACATTCCTGAGCCCACCACAAAAATTCCTTTTGAATGCAAGGTATTATCTGAATGACAGTGTCCAAATCGTGGCAGTGTTGAGTCCATACACTTTTGAGATACCATTGCAGCTTCCTCATATGCAGTTTGGCATTGGGAAGCACAAGAATACAAGATGCCATGAACCCCAAGGCTTGAAGGACTGTCCTTGCAGTCAGCCTGGACCGTTGAGACAATTGATGGAAGTAAAGAGTAAGATTTCTTTGCTTGTCCGGGGTCAAAAATGCCATCTGAGAGGCTGTATTCAGTCTCACACCCAGAAAGCACATGTCCTGAGAGGGTACTAGACTGGACTTTATTTCGTTCACAGAATACCCTAGGCACTTTAACACTGTCATAACATATTGTAGATGGTGAAGTAGCTTGTCTTTGTCTTGAGCAAGAATCAGGCAATCGTCCAAATAAGGATAAATTTGTATTCCTCTTAACCGTAAGAAGGCTATCACCGGAGCCAGAACTTTTGTGAACACCCTGGGCGCAGTAGATAAGCCAAAGGGCAATGCAGAGAACTGATAATGTAAAGTCCCAGCCCGAAAACGCAGGAATCTCCTGCAGCTGGGCCTGATAGGAATATGAAGATAAGCCTCTTTGAGATCCAGCGTTACCATCCAGTGATCTTTGCCTAGCAGAGGCAGGAGTTGTTGCAAAGTCAACATTTTGAATTTTGGAATGTCCAGGTATGTGTTGAGAATAGACAAATCCAGAATTGGCCTCCAAGTGTTTCCTTTCTTTGGTACAAGAAACAGGCGTGAATAAAATCCTAGACCCACTTCTGATGGAGGGACCTGCTGGATAGCCCCCATGTGTAGAAGTAAAGAAATCTGTTTGTGAGCCTCCACCCTTTGCTGAGGAGGGACGTCTGGCATGCCTTTGAAAAAAGGCAATGTGTGGAAATAAAACTTGTAGCCTCGGTTTATAATGTCCAACACCCATTTGTCCTGGGTAACTAAAAGCCAATTTTGCCTGAAAAGTGCCAACTTTCCTCCCAGAGGAGCTGCCAGACAAGAAGGATCGGGCAACTGAAGATGCAGGTCATTGGGTCTGTTTACGAAAGGACTGGCCCCTGCTCTCACCGGTAGACTGTGCAGGGGAACTCCACGTCCTAGGCCTGAAAGAACCCTGTGCATGAGCTCTGCCCCTACCACGTCTAGATCTACCCCTAGACTGTGAATCAGAAGAAGGGTAAGCCCATCCCTTAGTAGGCCAATTTCTGCTAAACTTAGGGGGCTGTACCTGTAAAAAATCCTTAACAGTCTGCATAGACTTAGCTTTGTCTTCCATTTTCTTCAAGACTGACTCCACAGGAGAACCAAACAAAACTTCAGACTGAAGGGGAGCATCCAAAATTCGAGCTTTAACATGCTCTGACAAGTTCTGATCCCTAAGCCAGGCGTGCCTACGAATAACAGATCCAGTGGCAGCCACCCTGGAAAAAGCCTGTAAAGCATCAAAACCACACTGCAAAGAATGCTTACCCACCTGATCAGAGGCATGAACCAAATCCTGTAATTCCTTACACTCTATGCCCTCTGCCAAAGCATCTACCTTAGATTTTAACTGACTAAGGAGAAAATTCTGGTACTTTAGCATATGAAACTGGCAATTCAAAGCCCTCATAGCAAGAGTGGAAGAGGTATACACTTTTTTACCCCACCTATCCAAAGCTCTAGAGTCTTTATCCATAGGAACTGGATTCTTTACAACAGAAGCCCTGACACCCTTAGGTCCCTGGCTAATAGTTTCTGGGTCAGCCCTCGGACTCTTATACAAATATTTATGAGCCTCTGGCACTCTGTAATACCTGTCTGGCTTAACCGGGGCAGGAGGCAAAGAATCTGGATTAAGGGAAGCCTCAGAGAAAACATCCTGAACAACATCCAAAACAGGAGGAATAGCCAAGGGCCTATGTTGTGGTAAAAACAAGAATTCCCTAAGCCTCTTTCGGGAATCTGAGAAATCCTGACCTTCCCATTTAAAATGCTCCCTCATAGAATGCAGGGTTTCTGAAAAAGAAAAATCCCCTGGAGGGGAAGCAGAAGGACTAGAATCCTCTGCGTCTGAATCAAAATAAGGAGGAAAATCCTGAATGTCTTCAGCCGAAGACTCTGAGTAATCTGAAGAATGTTCCAATCCTTCCCCCTCTGGCTCCACCCTAGGCCTCTTATCTGGAGGGGGCATAGAACCTCTGATCAAGGTAATCAAATCTTCTGCTATTTTAAGCATGTGTTTTTAGGTACAGAACTTGCAGAACTAGGACTGATGCCAGAGGAAGACGAACCAGGCCTGGCCTTGGAAGGTACCTTAGAGACAGAGGGAGAAGGCCTAACCACCTTATGTAATGAAGGGAGTACAGCAACCTGAGAGGCCCCCTCAGCCTGACCCGACTCCTGAGAGGCCACATCTTGCAAAATTAAAGGCTCCCCCTGAGACTCAGCTGAAACCTCGGCTGGATCCACAGATTCCACCGTGGTTTCTAAAGAACCGGCGTCCGGAACGGACGACTCATCCTGCTTGGACTTTAACGATTTTTCCTTACGCTTCTTAGCGGTAGCGGGCGTCGGAGGATCCGACGGCATATTGTAATTACACCGCTTACCGAAGACAAGCCTAGCACAATCTAACCTGCGTTTAATGGTGCGCTTATTAAATCTGGCACAAAAGCGACACCCGACTACGTCGTGCTCAGGCCCTAAGCAAGGAATACAGAGAGAGTAGTAATCCCTATGAGGTATCTGTTTCCCACAAGAAATACAATTATTCACTTTTTCTGACATCCGGATTTAACTGAGGCAAGAAAAGACAAAAATATTCCCCAACGGGGTACTTAGCCCAACTTGGTTTCGGTCTGAAACTCAGAATACGAAAATTTCAGGACGCCGAACGGCACTTGCAAACGCTGCTTCTGCTTCGGACCATGCGGCAAGAAAGACTGAGGATATGACGTCGGTCATGCGCTTTAGTACCATGGCGTACTGACGTCAGATCTAAGCGACCATGACCGACGCCAGTCTAACACTTTGGTATTCGGGCCGACCGAGGACAGCGGACTACCCACAGGTTATGACTGCAGCAATGTGAGATGAAGAACATCACTGAAATTTGCAGCTTGGAGAGAGACATTTTGCTACCTGAAGGATAATTAAAGGCACTGATCTTCTTCTGTGGGTGATGCTAAAGAAAAGATAGTTTAAGAATGTGAGATGTTCCTTATTAGATTATGTTTAACAAAATGCTGATGCTGATGAATTCCTGGCTTTTTATGTTTCCATAAAAGGAAAAGAAGGCTATCCTTCTTCACGGGAGAGGAGAAAAATAAAACAAGAGTAACAACAGGGATGGTATGGTGGAAGAACTGGCAGATCTAAAGGAGATCAGTGAACCAAGTCATTGGCAGGTAAGGAAGGAAGGAAAGTCAGACTCCACAGGTCAGTTGGAGATGTTGTGAGAGTCAGCTAGGTTGAAGGTAGTTGATTTAGCATGCAGTTGGGAGGGGTCTTAGAAATGAGGAAATAAGTCATAAGAGAGATTGGGTGAGGCAGAAGAGGGTAGAGAAGGAACCTACTAGAGATGCAAATTATGCTACATTTAAAGATTGTTAGGGAAGGCTAAGCTGTGACTGAGCAATAAGGTCACTATATATATATGATGTGACCATGCATAGATGTCTATGTAGGTATGAATGATGTGACTGTGGTATAGCGGGACAGACAGTTAGACAGATTGGACAGCTGCATGCTAGCTGCAGGGAACTGTGAAACTTGGCAGCCCTCCTAGAAGCACTAACAAAACCAAGAACCAAAAGTGCCAGAAAGGTAGAATACAGCAGTACAGCTGTTGGGGCAGAGAGTAAGACATAAACAGTGTCATATGGTTGCAGAAGAGTAAGGTTTCATATGAAAGGAAAAGGACTTGTTCAGAGGGAACAGGTTCCATCTTATCCTCCAGGAGGTAGTGGTAAAAGATGGTCTGGTGTGGTACATCAGAGCAACTGTGCTTTTAAATTGACATGGAAGGAGGGGAGGGAGAAGAATGAGAAGCATAAAGGTGGAAGACAGCGTTGAAGAAAATATGTTAGAGGGAAGAAGAGAAAGCTGTAAGCAAGTAAGAGAGGAAGTGAGTAAAGAAGAGTTTAGATGATGTTACTGAGCAGAGTATTAGGAGCTTAGAGGGCAAACAAAGTTATAAATTATTATAAGAATGAGATGGGAGATATAGTGTGAGTAAAACAGAGTGGGGCTTACAGCAAAATGGAACAGAACATGATAATTTCAGACAGCAGGTTCTTTAGAAAGGTCAAGAGACATGAAAGACTGAGGAAAACAGCAGTGTATGTTAAATAAAAAAGCAAAATAAAGATGCAATCTAGTGAACAATGATGAGGGTGAAAAAGACAACCAGTAGACAGAGGAGCACAATGCTTCTTGGTGCTTAGCCAGTAGCATGGGATAGCCTTCACGATGCAACAGAAGGGAAGTAAGAGGCTATGAATAGCCTAGCTGCAGCAAGCAGCATGATAATGTAGGACTTAAACAACTCGACAGATGAGACCAGCAGTGCAGCAGAGGGCTAGGAGATAGTGTGGATTACAGAGCTTCTTGGTACACAGGGAAGTGTCCATCATGATGAGATAGTGTATCCTCTGCACACATTAACACAGGTCAACACAATGCATTAAGTCAGGGGAAATGGTAGATCAGATTTCAGCATTACAAAATAAAGTGGGGCCATGGCAACAAAGGAAGATCATCAAAGGAAGTGGATGTAACATATGAAAGACTGGAAAGAAAATAGAATAATAGCAAGGAATTAGAAGGAGAATAGGGCTAATAAAGGAAGCTAGAATAGAAAGTAATCCAGGCAATATAAACAGCATAAAATGATAATAATAATAATAATAATAATAATAATAAATAGATAAAATAATAATAATAAGTTGGACGCCAGCACTGTGGTATAGAGGGATAAAGCCTAAGTATCCGAGGCACTGGCCTGGAGAGAGGGTGTTTGTCCAGGTAATGTCTTCAGGAAGCATGGTCCATAGACAGAATGGAATCTGATCATAGAAGTTACAAAGTAAATACATCAAGAGACCATTTGTTTATTGACTGTGGCCCCCTCAACATGTACCTCCCACTTTCAGGTGGGTAGGGGTGTGATCTGTACAGAATGTGGGGCTAGGGGCTGGGTCAGGAAAATTTGGGATGGACATAAATGTGAGAATTCCAGGCCAGGAGACTGTGGGAGCTACAGGGAATGATTTGAGAGCTAGAGAATGCAGATGTTTGGTTAAATAGACAGAAGATGGCATAAAGAGATAAAGAAGGATAGGGCAACAGCAGGACAAGACATATGGCAGGACAGGAATGGGAGGGGAGGAAGAGGAAATGCAAGGGATGCTATGATATGGAAATACGTCATTAGATGAGTATAGGCAAAGAGAGTATGGCTGTCTTTGAAGCCACACTGTGCAGATCTACAAGTCTCAAAGTTATAGAAGCAAAAACCATCAAATACAAAGCACTTCTTTGTCAGAGCATATTTTTTTTCACTTACCTCAGAAATGAACTGTGGTACCAGCTAACAGCAAATTTCACAGACTTGCTGACTTTTCTATAGCTGTACAATAGTGGAGTTAGTACATATATGTAAGGGGGATGTGGGGTGAAGGTAGCCCTCTCTAAAATGCTGGTTACAATATGTTTATCATTCATGTGTTTCAGTTTCGCTTTGATGTCATTGCTATGGTGGTTTTTACTGGGATTGTTTCAGATCTGAGGGACCCAATGGTTTGAACTTTGACTTGTATACATAAAATGTAAGCAAGGAGGTTAATAAACTGAAGGACCGAAGATGTGGGTAATGGGATCATACATTTCATTTGTCCCTGATTTTGCAGAACATCTCTGATCTTGCTTCGTATGTTTGCTCTGCCCCTCATAAAAAAAAAAAAAGACTTTCTGGTAAAGCACTGAGGATTACAGCTAGTCAATAATGCCAGACATTAGAGTTTCATCCATCCGTCCACAACCCCTTTTTCCCATTTTTGCATATGGAGTTGGGGTGTCATTTTTATTTTATTAATCAGAAAATATATGTTGATGCAAAAACAGTTGTTCTATTAACTTTTTTATGTGAACTAAAGTAGTATTTAAAATTATCCCTGATTTGGGTTATTTGTCTTTGCCATGATTCTTGTGCAAAGACATTGAGAGCTATGAACAGGATGAGGAATAGGAGGGAAGCAGGAAATGAGAATGAGGAGAAAGGTGGGATGGTAAGGTTTTTAAGAAGGAGAAAATTATGGTAAGGACACAAGGACATATACAGAAAACACTTGATGAAATGGAGACAGAAGCAAAGAAGGCTGTCTAGGGGACAGCATAAGAAGGGTAGAAATGAGAAAATAGAAAAGAAGGCATTAGGACCTAGCATAGGAAATCAGGAAGGAGAAGTAGTGTGTGGAATCTAGGACTATTTAGGCACATAACAAAGGAATAGAGGACTGATCGACAAAGCCCACAAAACAGCAAAAAGAGTACTGGTGATGGTGAATTCAATAACAAGTAGTTTTGTGAGCATGGACAGATAAAGAAGTTTAGTAAGGGTGGAAAGTAACAATCAACACCTAACTATCCTTAGACAGGGTCCTCTCATAACCAGTTGGATTGAGAATGGAGAGGAAAACCATTAAACTGTAGTCCACATGAGAATTAATGATCTTGCAAAAGGAACCATGGACAAACCAGTGAAGAGGACCAAGGATATGACAGTAGTTTGTTGGACTTTGGGGGGGGGGGTCAAGCAGTGCTTGTAAAAGTGCATTCCTTACCAAGAACTAGCAGTCTAAACCATGAAAAGGATTGGGCAGCTCAACCACTGGCTCAGACAGTGTAAGTGGTAGGGGGTTGTTATAGTGTGGGAGTAGAGCAAAGCATGGGAAGGTGCGGAGCTGCTCAGTAAGGACAGATTTCACTCCAATCCTCTGAGTAAAACAGGTAGGGTGTGAAGGATACTTGAGTAATTCATAAGGTAACAAGCAAAAAAGGCAGCTTAAGGGAAGGCAGTGCAGAAGAATAGGTAATGAAGAGAGGGCTGAAAAGAGGAGAGACTACAACAGGCTAAAACAGGAGCAGTAGAAGAGGATACAAATGAGAGATAAGTAACCTAGAAAAGATTACTGTATTGAGTTAGACCTAGTAGGGCCTAGGAATATATTCACCATGAAGTCTCTTCTGGGATTTTCATGCTTCAGCTAATATGTCTTGCAGCAAATACAATTATTCTTGGGATTATTGTTCTTCCTTTTGCATGACCCTTAGAGCATCTTTAAAAGCAGGATTACTAGATGAATATTTATGACAGCCTCTTTTTTTTTTGTTACACAGAGACAGTTCTGATCAAATCTTCACAGAAATATTTGCAATGAAAAAACTCAGAGTTCCAGACTGTCTAGGTGCATGGAAAACACCCAACAAAATCCAGTACTCAAAAGTGAAAACGTTTTATTTATAGGTATCAAAGCTACCAAAAAGAAACAGACAAGGGTTTTCTCCTCGCTAAGAACTTCCTCAATGTATGAAGCACACTTAACCACAACAAACTTAAATACCACACTTCGTGCATGTAACCTAATCATGCACTTCATTGAAAAGAGACTTTAATGCCACTCATGCGGCATAGAAGGATAAAGCCCTGACTATGACCCAGGTGGCCTGGTTCAATTAGCATCCCAGGCAACAGACAGAGCAGCAGGGAAGGATGGGTGTGCTCATTCAGGTCTATATCATATGAGCGAATGTTAAATATGTCGAACGCTCTAAACAGCAAAAATGCTGGACCTCAAACTCTTTATTGTGGGGGGGCTGCACTCCCCACACCCCCCGGTAATTATATATTCCAACTCCTGGATCGACTACAGTGAGGAAAGGGTAAATATTTCAACCTTCACTATACTGCGATCCCACAAGAAGCATTCGAGGTCCGTCATTTTCTGTCTTTAGAGTGTTTGACATTCTTAACATTCGCTCATATGATACAGACCCTGCTCATCCTGAGGGGAGGGTGGTACCTGGGCATCTCCAGATGATGATCCCTGGTGGAGAGTGGAGATGTCACCAGGGGAGTTGTGGTCGTGGGGCAATGGGGTTTGGCTGAGCTGCCAAGGAGGTGGGGTGAGACACCACAGATCCCACACTGCACATCCCCAGGACTGTACCATGCTGTCACAGAGGGGATTGGGGAATAACAGGGCAGGCCAAAATAAGACCTTTTAAATGGAAGCTCAGACATACTGACTGTTATTGCCTGTGATCTGTAACCAGCCCCAATGGTTACTGGAATAAGTCTGGAGGGACATGGAGTAGCTGTTTCACCCAGTATGGATGGGGCAAGAGGACAAATCCATTAATGCAGGAGGGGTGGAAGGGAAAAAGCAAAAAAAAGGACATTAACATCCCTAGTAAAAGGCTATGGGTAATAAAAAAGTTACATGATTCACAGGTTCATAGGTAGGTACTAGGCTATTGGCCCTAGGGCTTATAAGCCTAGCCAAAAGGTACCCTGGCTTTCGCCACCCAAGAAAATTATTTTCCTGTGCCACTGTCGAGCAGAGCTACAGAAGTGATCCCCGGGGTGAATTTCCTATCTCCCATCCAATCATAAATAATATTCATCCAATCATAAATCATAAATGATAAATAGTGAATGCATAAAGAACTTGCAAGGAACTTATCAAATACAAATATTACCTAATAATTAAGCTACAATAAATACTCTCTTTCTGTGGAAGGAAGTACAAAAGTTATTAAGTAAATAACTTACATAAGTAACACATCCTAAACTTGAAACTTAAGTGTTGCCAAAATGGAAGATATTATTTGGCAGAGCCAAAAAAATGTTGCAGTATTGAAAATGTAATGTTCCCCATTAGCTTAAATTAAAATGAAAACTCCAGCAACGCTAGAACTTCCACTGAGTGACCTCCCAAACCTCTTGTATCAGAGGCACATGGGATATATGCAAATGATCCTTATGAACATCAGGTATTTCAGCTAATTGGCAATTCTGAATGCCCATGACTTGTTTCGTCATTTTAATGGACAATTTCAGGTCAATAAAGCCAAACTCCACTAGCTGTGGATATGCATATTTCAGCCTTGTTATCACCTCATGAGCACAGCACAAGCAGTGTGTTTGACTAAGCATCAGAAACACAGGGCTGTTATACCCAGCTGATGTCCATTATCATTATCATTAGGGTCACTGCAAAAATATCCCAAACAACAAACTAAAACAATGAGTGAGAAGGTCACTGAAAAACCAATCAGTAAAAACAAAATGAAAACTCCAGCAAAGCTTGAACTTCCACTGAGTGACCTCCCAAACCTCTTGTATCAGAGGCACATGGGATATATGCAAATGATTCTTATGAACATCAGATGTTTCAGCTAACTGGCAATTCTGAATGCCCATGACTTGTTTGGTCGTTTTAATGGACAATTTCCGGCCAATAAAGCCAAACCCCACTAGCTGTGGATATGCACATTTCAACCTTGTTATGACCTCGTCAGCACAGCACAAGCAGAGTGTTTGACTAAGCATCAGAAACACAGGGCTGTTATACCCAGCTGATGTCCATTATCATTAGGGTCACTGCAAAAATATCAGCTGGGTATAACAGCCCTGTGTTTCTGATGCTTAGTCAAACACTCTGCTTGTACTGTGCTGATGAGGTCATAACAAGGCTAAAATATGCATATCCACAGCTAGTGGGGTTTGGCTTTATTGGCCTGAAATTGTCCATTAAAACGACTAAACAAGTCATGGGCATTCATAACTGCCAATTAGCTGAAACACTTGATGTTCATAAGTATCATTTACATATATCCCATATGCCTCTGATACAAGAGGTTTGGGAGCTCACTCAGTGCAAGTTCTAGCTTTGCTGGAGTTTTCATTTTGTTTTTACTGATTGGTTTTCCATTAGTTTAAATTGTAATGATTATGCTCTGAAGCAAAAATTGGGTTGCCAGCTGTCCGTTTTTTGACCTGACTGTCCGGGTTTTCTGACAAATTGTCCGGTTACCAATTTCATTCAAAACTGGACACAGGAAGTCCAGTTTTGCGCCACTACCCACTGCCACAACAAGTTACCGGCATTCCTAAAATCTTTTTTAGGCAACAGGCAGGTGCTCAGCTGGGGGAAAGCCCTCCTCACATCGCTATCAACTAAAAAATGAGGAGGTGGTAATCCTGCCCACTACCAACCCCATCAGACAGCAGGAAAGTGTTCAGATCTGACAGTCTGTCAATTTGGCCAATCTGCACTTTGAATGACACTTGTTCCGTTAGCAGGATGATCTGCTATTGGGCAACATGTATTAGTAGATGACGTTGCAATAGATCACAGGAAAATGCCACTGGTTAGCCCTGCCATGGTAATTCAGAAGTACCACTCACTCACATACATAACTGATGTTGAAAGTGTCCAAATCATATACTGCATGTTGGAGGAAATCGGAGCACCCGGAGGGAACATACGTTTAAGTGATATGCTAAACACAAGAAGCAGATAACTTCATTGTCAGAGAAAGGGCACAGAGCATGGTACCAAACCCTAGGGGCAACACAAGGCTCACATCCTGCTCTCAGAGATACATTTGGCGGTTTTCTATTTCACTGATTAAACTTGCCCAGCAGCAACAAAGGTAGGAGTGCATTTTTTTTCATTCTGAACATTTCAGAAACGTGGAGTACAAGTGCCCGAAGTAACGTGTGACTTGCATAAAGAAAAGAATACTCCCAAAATAGTCTTTTTTAGTAGATGTAGATCATAGCTGAAAGTTATGCATACATTTATTAAATATATAGGGATATGTGTACATTTTAAAATGCAGAGCAGGTTAGGCAACAGTGAGATTGTGAGTACAAAATTAACATATTTAGCGATACTGAAAGGTGCAGCAATGGCTTGAAGCAAAAGCACAGCTTTCACCATAGATCAAAAGATAGTTTACAGTCATTGCCTGGTTATTAACCAAAGGTGATGTATTATATAATATTTGGCTGTGTTTTACTGTACCTATTCAAATTGTTGCATTAACTGCAGGATTTTCAGAATGTACTGTGTGTGCTATGTCAGATGCCAACAAAGAAGGCACCTTAGTGGAGTATCGAACCACATAAACTTTTGTTGTGATACAATAACGTTAACCACTGCACCACTGTGGTCACCTAGTTGCTAGTGAAGACCGCTTGCAGTTTGGGAAGGAACCTCATCCTGTTTATTGGTTTGCACTTAAAAAGCAGTGGTCCTAAGTTAAAACGTCTAAACATGTCGCACAGGTTACAAGATATCTGTGATATTGTTTTGGCAAATGGCATGTCTTTTGATTTGAAACTATTGCACTCTATATGCATGGGGACTTAGGGGATCAAAAATCACTCCGAGGACAGAAGAATATGATATTATTTGTACGCTCTCTCCTGTAATGTGCAATTTAAAGTTTTCCTCAGTCCAAGTTTTATTTGTATTTATCCGGTAGTCCAGAAAACACTGTAAAAACTCCGGTATTCTGTTTGAAAAAGGAAACAGACTATTGGAGTTTGTTAAATCGGCTGATTTACTATGCTTTTTTACAGAAAAGCATAGTAAATCAGCTGAAAGCAGGCAGCAGGAATGGAAAAAGAGGGCATTCCTGCATGCTGACGTCACATCAACATCACTTAATGGGCGGGAACTGGGTGGGGATTGCCACCTTTCTTTGTGGCTAAGGCCACACTCCTCGCATCACCCGAAATCCTGCCTATCCTCACCCAGTTCCCGCCCATTAAGTGATGTTGATGTGACGTCAGCATGCATGCTGACGTCACATCAACATCACTTAATGGGCGGGAACTGGGTGGGGATAGGCAGGATTTCGGGTGATGCGAGGAGTGTGGCCTTAGCCACAAAGAAAGGTGGCAATCCTAAGCATATTTGTTTTATGGTTTACTTGATTCCTTGTTATACTCCCCATATTATACTAGAATTGATTTTGCAAAAAATGATTATAGTATTCTGTTTATTTTTAACTTCATTGTTTACTTGGGTTTTCTCTATAACCACACCCATGCACGATGTCATGGTAAGGAATAGGCAATGGATTACACAGAAAGTACAGTTTTGTACCTACCATAAATGTAGATCTTCGAGGATCTCCATTGCTGCAGTCCTGACATATGGGTATTCCGCTGTCCACAATCTGCCCGAATACCAAAGGGCTAGAACCGGCGTCGGTCATCGGCGCCCGAGACTGACGTCAGTACGTGTCAGTACAAATGCGCATGACCGACGCCATAACCTCAGTCTTTCTTGCCTCAGACGTCAGAATGCAAAAAACACCACCCAAACCCCAACCTAAAAAGAAAAAGGGGGGAAGGAGGGAGGGAAAATTGGACTGCAGCAATGGAGATCCTCGAACATCTACATTTATGGTAGGTACAAAACTGTACTATGTTCTTCGTCTCCCATTGCTGCAGTCCTGACATATGGGTAGAATCCCAGAGCAACTGAAAAAAGGGAGGTAGGACAACTAAGTAGCATTAGGAGCTGCTAACATGCCCTGTAAGATTGCAGTGGCAAACCCAGCCCTAGACCTAGAATAAAGAGGTAAATGATAATGCTTTGTAAAGGTATGTACAGAACTCCAAGTAGCTGCCTCTAGAATGTCTTTAGTAGCTACCCCTCTCAAAAAAGCAGTAGATGTGGCCGTAGCCCTAGTAGAATGAGGCCTGATCCCAACTGGAACCTCCTTTCCATGATGAGAGTAACAAAAAGCAATACAATGGCCAATCCACTTGGAAATAGTTTGTTTCGAGACAGCTTTCCCTCGTGAAGTCACAGCAAACGAAACAAATAATTGTTGAGATCTTCTGAACTCTTTGGTTCTGAACAAATAATACCTTAACTGCCTATGTACATCCAAAGAATGCAAAACTTTTTCCCCTTCATTTTGGGGGTTAGCATAAAAAGTAGGCAAATGTATAGATTGAGATGCAGGCGTGGTGGCACAGTATGCGTAGAGCGTATCAATCAACAGCAGTCTGTATAACACACAAATACACTAATACGCTAGCTGCGTACAGATAGAGTTACCAGTTAGTCAGTATCACCGTAAAAAGCAAAAATATACCAAGTACTGTATCAGGCTTCCGTGGAACAATGGCTTGAAAACTCTTCAGCACCTCAAGCGTTCAACGGGACATATCCAAAGTCGTATAACAAAGATAGCAAGTAAATGCAATGCAGGCTTGTTATTCAACGCCAGTATGCAAGTCAGTGCATACAAAAATAAGCTATCTGCTTGTAGATGGAGTCAACAGTTAATTCAAATAAAGTACCTGATTCAAGAGCAAAACTTCAGAGGAACAATAGCTTGGAAACCTTCAATGACAAACCAAGCGTTCAACAGAGTATATCCAAGGTAGTTTATTCACATAAAAATCGGCAAGCGCTTTCAACTAGGTCTTCATCAGGCTGTTAAACAGTTTAGACTGACAAAGCACTCATATTTATAACAAAACATCACAGTAGCAACGATGTCATTTCCTGTTAAAATTTTAAACTGACAGAGCATCACAGTAATGAAAATGCTCTGTCAGTTTAAAATTTTAACAGGAAATGACATCGTTGCTACTGACTTGCATACTGGCATTGAATAACAAGCCTGCATTGCATTTACTTGCTATCTTTGTTATACGACTTTGGATATGTCCCGTTGAACACTTGAGGTGCTGAAGAGTTTTCAAGCCATTGTTCCACGGAAGTCTGATACAGTACTTGGTATATTTTTGCTTTTTACGGTGATACTGACTAACTGGTAACTCTATCTGTACGCAGCTAGCGTATTAGTGTATTTGTGTGTTATACAGGCTGCTGTTGATTGATACGCTCTACGCATACTGTGCCACCACGCCTGCATCTCATATATTTTTTCTTTAACTATTTGGAAGCACAGGAGTGTTGGTGAGTGCAACCTTGCAGTTTTCCTTATACCTAAATGTATAGATTGGTTCAATGCCACATTAGAAATCACCTTAGGCAGAAAAGTAGGATTAGTACGTAAGGAAACTCTGTCCTGGTGAAAAATCAGAAAAGGTTCCACTGCCATGAGGGCCTGTAATTCAGATACCCGTCTAGCAGAAGTAACAGCCAATAAAAAAGCAGTCTTCCAAGACAACAACTTCAATTCAGCTGTAGCTGCAGGTTCAAAAGGAGGCAGAGTCAGCTTTTCCAAAACAAAATTAAGATCCCAGGTAGGAGTAGGAGCCCTCCGTGGGGGTCTTATATTCTTTGCCCCTCTAAGAAACCGTTTAACCAATGGATGTGAAAATAAAGGAGGGTCACAATCATAGTGAGCAGAAATAGCTGCAGCATGCACTTTTACAGAAGAGAAGAACAAACCCTTGTCCAATAAAATAGTCAAATATTGCAATGTACAACTCAAATTAGGCAATGTGACATCAAAGCCTTTAGCTGAACTCCAAAGAAAAAATCTCTTCCATTTATCAGCATAAACTTTTCGAGTACTAGGACGCCTGGCTTCCAAAATAACATCCAAAACTTGTTGAGGGAGCTGCAGGCCCTCATTCTCTAAAACCGAATGCGCCAGGCTGTCAGGTGTAGGGATTGCACCCTGACATTGAGAAAATGATTGTTTTCTTGAGACAATAAGTGAGGAATCCGTGGTAATGGCCAAGGTGTTCCTTGAATTAAGCTCCTCAACAGAGGGTACCAATGCTGACGAGGCCAATCCGGTGCTATAAGGATCATGCAAGGTTTGTCCCTCCTGACTTTCAACAGCACCTTTGGAAGAAGAGGCAAAGGAGGAAAAGCATACACATGAAGGTTGCTCCAACTGAAGGATAGTGCATCTATTTTCCAGGCTTTTGGATGAAACAGCCTTGTGCAAAACAGTGGCAGTTGGAAATTCAGAGGAGAAGCGAACAGATCTATGTCTGGAGTTCCCCAAGCCCTGGTCAACTGAAGAAATACCTGAGGGTCCAATTTCCACTCGTGAGGATCCACAATCTGTCTGCTCAGAACATCTGCTAAAGAATTTTGTGCTCCCGGCAGAAACTGTGCTCGAAGAGTGATTTGCAGATTCAAAGCAGTTTCCCATAACAGCATTGCTTGTCTGCAAAGAGGGTAAGAATGAGTTCCCCCCTGCTTGTTGATGTACCACATGACAGTCGTGTTGTCTGTTCGAATCAACACCAGTCCTGGTTGAAGTAGGCTCTTGAATCCTTCCAAAGCAAATTGAACTGCTAGCATCTCTTTCATGTTGATATGCAAGTGAAGTAGCTCTGGGGGCCAAAGGTCTTGAATCCATTTTCCTTTGAAATGAGCTCCCCAGGCTGACTCCGAGGCGTCTGTCGTCAAAATCTGACTTGCCTCTGGTTGGGTCACAGAGAGCCCCTTGTTTAGGTGACATTCCTGAGCCCACCACAGAAATTCCTTCTGAATGCAAGGTAGAATCCGAATGACAGTGTCCAAATCGTGGCTGTGTTGAGTCCAAACGCTTTTGAGATACCATTGTAGCTTCCTCATATGCAGTTTGGCATTGGGAAGTACTAGAATGCAAGATGCCATGAACCCCAAGGCTTGAAGGACTGTCCTTGCAATCAGCCTGGACATTACTGATAGTTGTTGGAAGTATAGGTGAAGATTTCTTTGTTTGTCCGGGGTAAGAAATGCCATCTGAGCAGCTGTATTCAGTCTGACACCCAGAAAACACATCTCTTGTGAGGGTACTAGACTGGACTTTATTTCGTTCACAGAATACCCTAGGCATCTGAAAACTGTCATTACATACTGCAGATGTTGAAGAAGTTCGTGCTTGCCTTGAGCCAGAATCAAACAATCGTCCAGATAAGGATAAATTTGAATTCCTTTTAGTCTGAGAAAAGCTATTACTGGAGCCAGGACTTTGTGAATACCCTGGGCAGTAGACAAGCCAAAGGGCAATGCAGAGAACTGATAATGCAAATTCCCATTCTGAAATCTCAGGAATTTCCTGCAACTGGGCCTGATAGGAATGTGAAGATAGGCCTCTTTGAGATCCAGAGTCACCATCCAGTGATCTTTGCCCAGCATAGGTAACAGCTGTTGCAGTGTTAACATCTTGAATTTTGGAATTTCCAGAAAGGTGTTTAGAATGGACAAATCCAGAATTGGTCTCCAAGAATTTCCTTTCTTTGGCACTAAGAAAAGACGGGAATAAAACCCTGTGCCTCTTTCTGCAGAAGGTACTTCCTGTATTGCTCCCAACTGAAGCAGAGAAGAAATCTGTGCCTGTGCTTCCAGTCTTTGCTGATGAGGCACATCCGGCATACCTTTGAAAGGAGGGAATGTGTGAAAATAAAACTTGTAGCCTCGATTTATTATGTCCAATACCCATTTGTCTTGGGTAACCAAATGCCAATTCCTTTTGAAAAGTCCCAGTTTTCCTCCTAGAGGAGCTGCCAGCAAGGCAGAGTCCGGCAGCTGAAGACACAGGTCATTGGGACTGTTTCCAAAAGGACTGACCCCTGCCCTCCCCAGCAGAAGGGGTAGAAGAACTCAAAGTCCTAGAAGTAATAGGGCCCTGAGAGGAAGCCCTACCTCTACCTCGCCTCGATCTGCCCCTAGATCGATAATCTGAAGAAGGGAAAGACCAACCCTTAGCAGGCCAATTCCTACTGAACTTAGGGGGCTGAACCTGTAAAAAGTCCTTAACTGTCTGCATAGACTTAGCTTTTTCCTCCATTTTTTTCAAAACTGATTCTACTGGAGGGCCAAAAAGAACATCAGATTGCAGAGGAGCATCCATAATTCGAGCCTTAACATGCTCTGACAAGGTCTGATCTTTAAGCCAGGCGTGCCTGCGAACAACTGAACTAGTAGCAGCCACCCTGGAAGAAGCCTGTAAAGCATCAAAACCACACTGCAAAGAATGCTTACCAACTTGGTCTGAAGCATGCACTAAATCCTGAAGCTCCTTACATTCAATACCTTCAGCTAAAGCATCTACTTTACATTGCAATTGACCCAGCAAATAATTTTGATACCTGAGCATATGAAACTGACAATTTAAAGCCCTCATAGCCAAAGTAGAAGAGGTATATAGTTTTTTACCCCACCTATCCAGGGCCCTAGCATCCTTGTCCAGAGGAACTGGATTTTTAACCACAGAAGCCCTAACACCTTTGGGCCCTTGAGAAATAGTTTCTGGATCAGCCCTAGGACTCTTAAATAAGTACTTGTGAGCTTCCGAACCCTGTAGTATCTATCTGGTTTAACGCGGGCAGGAGGCAGAGAATCTGGGTTAAGGGCAGCCTCAGAAAATACATCCTGAACAACATCCAGTACAGGGGGAATAGCCAAGGGCCTATGCTGAGGCAAAAACAAGAATTCTCTTAGTCTTTTACGAGAATCAGAATAATCCTGGCCTTCCCATTTGAAATGTTCCCTCATGGAATGAAAAGTCTCAGAGAAAGAAAAATCTTCTGGAGGGGACGCAGAGGGAGTAGTGTCCTCAGCCTCCGAATCAGAATAGGGAGGGAAATCCTGAAGTTCTTCCACAGAGGAATCTGACTCATTGGAAGACTGAACCAAACCCTCCAAATCTGTCTCTACCCTGGGCCTCTTCTCAGGGGGGGGGCATAGAACCCCTAATTAAAGTAATCAAATCTTCAGCCATCTTTAACATGTGCTTCCTAGGAGCTGGACCCTGGGGACTAGCAACAGCAGGGGCAGACTTAGACTTAGAATGGGCTTTGCTTTGAGAAGAAGGAGGCTTAACTACCCTATGAGGGGAGGGAACCACTGACAACAGAGAAGCACCCTCAGCCTGGCCTAACACAGGAGAAGCCACTTCCTGTAGTAACAAAGGCTCCCCTTGAGACTCTGGTAAACTTTCAGAAGGAGCCGCTGAAGTAGTCAGTGGTTCCACAGAACCGGCGTCCGGAGTGGACGACTCATCCTGTTTGGACCGCAAAGCCTTCTCTTTGCGTTTTTTAGAAGAACCAGGCGTCGGCGAATCCGACGGCATGTTGTAATTACAACGTTTACCAAACACCAGCCTAGCACAGTCCAACCGACGTTTAATAGTACGCTTGTTAAAAGTAGCACAAAAGCGACACCCAACAACGTCGTGCTCAGGCCCCAAACAAGGAATACAGAGTGAATGGTAATCCCTATGAGGAATCTGTTTCCCACAAGAAATACAGTTATTAACTTTTTCAGACATCCGTCAATACTGAGGCAAGAAAAAGACAAAAGTGTCCCCAACGGGGTACTTAGCCCAACTTGGTCTCCGGTCTGAAACTCGAAAACTGACAATTCCAGAACGCCGAACGGCACTTGCAAATGCTGCTTCTGCTTAGGACCACGCAGCAAGAAAGACTGAGGTTATGGCGTCGGTCATGCGCATTTGTACTGACACGTACTGACGTCAGTCTCGGGCGCCGATGACCGACGCCGGTTCTAGCCCTTTGGTATTCGGGCCGATTGTGGACAGCGGAATACCCATATGTCAGGACTGCAGCAATGGGAGACGAAGAACATCCACAAATCATTACGAATAAGCAAGCACAGCTTACAACTTTAGAAGGGCAGCTTCTTATTTACATCACAATTTCACTATCACATTATCAAGTGCTAATTTTCAATGTAAAGTGCTCTGCCAGCAAAATCTAGTTGCAAACTTGTCTTTGCAGGAAGTAAGAAACTCCTTTTGGTGAATTTATGATGGAAATACAGTAGCATGTACATTAGTTTAAGTAGTGAAGAATTGTGGGTTCAGTCTTTCATGATGTCATGGTAGATATTTTCAGCTCCAAGAACAAATTTAAATGAGCGGTTCTTATCATGAAAACAGAATGCAATCACATTTTTGCATCATAAACCTGTATAATTTTTATTGTATGTGGTAAAGAGGTTATGGCCTACTCCAAAGTTCGTTATCTAAACTTGTTTCAGAATATGACCAACACACTTTCAACACAATCTCTGCAGCTACTACCTAAAAATTATACTATAAGACTTCCATCTAGTGGTAAAAATAGAAACTTCAGTTATATGAACATTTATTTCAGTATACATGCAATACCGAAGCATTTTAAGTGTCAAGACACAGAAGTGGAATAGAGGGAACTTTTTAGGTCCATACAAGGCATCTCTGTTTTCAAGGAGAAAAGGATAGAAGAACCTTGAAAAAAACATTTTGTTTACAGATATGTGAGGATACCCACTGCTTCCATCTACAGCACATACATTCTAGTGAACAGAAAGTAAGTTAGGCCTGGACATTAAGTGTGACTGGGAAGGGCTACACTTGAGCCAAAACATTATCCAGTTGTGGCCACACAGAAAAGGTGAAGGCTGGGGGGCGAATGTCAGCACACTTTCCTGGGATTACTCTGAAAGGGAAGAGAGAACATCAACTCTCAGTTGACAATTTTCACCATCTAGTTTACCAAGCACTGGCTATATCAGTGGTATTGCAGGGAGGGAAAGCCCTGATCCATCCATCAAATGAGTGCTGGAAGTCTAGAATACACAAAAACATCAGAAGCAGAACTTGAAACCTATGTATCCCCAGGTAAAAGCCTCAGATCTGAGTCAGCCACTTTCTTTAGATTCTAGGATCCCACTCTCGGGGTCCTCCCTTAGCCATAATACCCCTGACTAACTGTACTACCCCATATTTCATTTGGCACTCTTCAAGACAGGTAAAGATTGCAATTTCTCAAGCTCATAGTGGTCTTAATGAGTGAATTTAACTGTTTTTTCTTCAACTTAAAATTTCTCCTTCCTTTTTATGTTAGTAATATCTCCCTTACCTCCTGTAGATCATTATGTGTAATGTTCCTATTGAGCCACTGTAGCTAGATAGCACATGCATGTAAGTACTGAGCACGTGCAAGAACA
Source organism: Protopterus annectens (assembly GCF_019279795.1). Taxonomy (NCBI): domain Eukaryota; kingdom Metazoa; phylum Chordata; order Ceratodontiformes; family Protopteridae; genus Protopterus; species Protopterus annectens. The sequence goes on along the minus strand of NC_056741.1, from coordinate 1,797,973,255 downwards.
TGCCATTTTGTACAGTCAGCCAGAGTGAGTGCAAGCATGAATGGAGGTGCACATGCGAGTGTGAGTGAAGTAATGTGTGAATCAGTTAACTTGAATATACAAGTTCTAATTACAGTTCCGGACAATGTTTATGTACATTAAATATCTTGAACCCATACACGACTTTATCATCTCTTTTGAATGCATGAGACAAGCAACATGGTGTCAGAAGCGGCAAGTCTAAAATGACATGGAGCCAGATGGGATCTGAAGTCGAAGCAACACACAAGCAAGGAGGCACACAGTTAGAAGTGGAGGAATATACCAGATTGAACTCGCAAACAGGTCAGCGGTTACTCAAAGGTACTTAAATTAATTTAAATGCTTTTTCAGTCGTTGAATGCTTTGTCAAGTATTCAAAACGTGTGAAATAATTACAGAGATAAATGAAATGTCCAAAATTACAACATACCAATAAAAGTATTCAAAATAAATACAACATTTTTCAAAATACCTTCCAAAATGTTTAAAATATACGAAAAGGCTAAAACAACTGCATCTCTTTGAATTGTACTATTTTTTTGCATTAAATGAAACTTTTTGAAGTATCCAAAGTTTCTGGAATGTCTGAGTGTCAAAGTGAAGCCTTTTCAAACAGAATGTTGTGCATTCAAACAAAATTACAAGTACCTGGTCTATGCTTATGTTTAAATGTATTTTGTTGTTATGGTACTGTGATTTTGCAAACCTGAACTGTTGGTGTTTGATAACAATGTCGCTGAGAACTGGAGAGTGTTTGAACAAGAATATGATATTTTCATACAAGCTGCTTTTTCTGATAAAGAAGCATGTACAAAGGCATTCGTACTTCTTAATTTAGCAGGCTCAGAAACCATTGAGAAGAATGCTCATTTGTGTATGCACCTGCTATGTATGCAGGAGAGGGGGAAAAAACACCATATTGTGATACAGGCTGATATGTGGAAAGACCCTGAGTGTTTAAAACATAAATTTAGAGAAATGTGTAACCCTCAAACGAATATTAAAATGGAAAGTCAAATATTTTACATAAAAAATCAAAAGCCTGGTGAAACTATAGCAGCATACATTACTGACTTGAGAAATAAAGCAAAAGCATGCAGATCTGGTGATTTGCGAGAAGAGTGGCTAAAGGACAGTCTTGTGTGTGGTGTTCATAATGATGCAGTTTGTAAGATTTTGATTCAAAACAGTGATTTGATGTTGAGCAAAGCATAGAGATTTGTCAAATATATGAGCTTACAGAAAAGCACACAAATATGCTTATGACTGAGAAAAATGTGGTTGCAGTATCTAATAGTGTGAATGTTGATAGTGTGCATAAAACTAAGATGAAACAGAAGTATAAATCAGAAAGGTTCATAGCTGCTTCCAACTGTAATACCAACTAGTCAGCCAGAGTGAGTGCAGGCATGAATGTAGATGCACATGTGAGTGTGTTTGAAGTAATGTGTGAATCAGTTAACTTTAATATACAAGTTCTAATTATAGTTCCTGACAATGTTTTTGTACAATAAATATCTTGAACCCATACACCACTTTATTGTCTCTTGAATGCATGAGACAAGCAACACCTCCTTTCCAACTCTTACCACAAGCTAGGTTTGTTTCTTTTGGTAATCTTAGTTACCATTGATGGTAACTTCCTTTTATTACCCCATTCTGAAGTAGCCTATTTCTTACCGTAGTTGGTATTAAACTTTTCACTTTCCCACTATACTATTATAGTTGTTTAAAAAAATTCTTTATTATCCCTTTTATCTGAACACTTTTTTAAGATTTTTCAGTATGGCTGATTCAAGAAGTGCACTTCCTGTGAGCATAAGATCCCCAACTCTGAACTGTAATTACAACTTGTATATTCAAGTTAACTGATTCACACAGACTTGCGAGTGATGCATTTATATATCCAAATTGGAAGCCATGCACTCTCCAACCAAGACCGGAATAGCTGGTCAAGAGGAGAAGGTCAACACTTGCACTACACCACATGGAACACATAGCCCTCCAGAACACACACCAGCACTGCCTTTACATAAAATCACAAACTGCACACCCACCTTCGCGGAGGCTCTCAATAAAAATCTACCCAAACAGCAGAGACCTCCAAGGCAGAAATGCACTCAACCACCACAACACAACAGTAATCATGAGACACATAACTCTCCTAAGCAATGTGCCACTCAACCAAAGCCCCTACGGCAAAACAGAATGCCCAACACACTAGTCATAGGTGACTCGATAGTGAGGCACACTAATGTCCCACTCACTAGGTTGAGTAAGGAAAACGTAACAGTCAGCTGCCTGTCAAGCGTTAGGATCCACCACATAACGCACACACTCAGGTCCCTCAACAACAGGTACAAATGTGACTCTGTCATTGTACATGTGGCTGTACATGACCTGAGACATACCTCCCTGGACTACATGAAAAGAGACATGGAGGAGCCTTCAGATTATGTAGCCCAGGTGGGTATGACCCTAGCCCTGAGCAGCATCCTACCATCACCCAGAATTATACCACAGTACAAGCACAAAATGACTGATTTCAACAACTGGCTAAGTTTCTGGTGTCATTCTAAGGGGATCCAGTATCTGTCTGCCTGGGATGACATGACTGACAGACGTCGATGCTTTGCCAGAGATGGCCTGTATCTGTCAACCCTGGGCTTCTGGATACTGGCCAAGGCTCTTTCCACCCCTATAGTGCCTTTTTTAGGTGGTGTTCCAAAGACCAAATTACCACTGTAACAGCTACAAGCAAATGCAATCTGAGGGTCATGCTGCTCCATGCTAGAAGTCTAAATCTCAAAATGCACTCACTTGAAGCACTCCTTAAAATGGAGAAGATCAACATTTGTGCCATAACAGAGACCTGGTTCAAGGCAGCAGAAAGCACCCCTGCACTACCAGGCGATAACTCATTCCACACCTTTCGGCCTCAGAACTTGGACCGAAGCGCCAAAGGGGGTGGTGTTTCCATAGTCATAAAGGAAGCACACAAATCCAGACTGGTAGCCCAACATAATGCATCTGAGATACTTCAGGTGCAGCTAACATTGGGTAAGACAGTGATTCAGGTTGTAGCCTGCTATAGGTCCCCAACCATGTCCCAAGACTCACACGTTATGCTCCTAAGCACCTGGAGAATATTAAGGTCCAACTTAGCACTCTCATACCGGGCGACTTCAACTACCCCTCCATTAACTGGAAAAACTACTCATGTACCAATACACTTGCCCAACATTTCCTAGAATTCATTAATTCCAATGCCCTGGACCAGCTAGTTCTTACCCCCACTAGAGGTAGCAACATCCTTGACCTGGTCATTACTAACATGGGCGACCATTGCTCTACACCAATAGTCAACTCCTCCCTGGTTAGATCTGACCACAAACTAATCACCTTGGAAATCCACATCCCTCCCCCCCCTCCACAGCTAACTTTGGGCTCCTAAAAACAGAGGTGGCTAACTTCACTGCACCTGTGCAAATGGAGATCAGTTGCATGACTGCCTTATCATACACAAATGCACTGTATGAACATGTACACAAATGCATGGATCTCGCCATACCCAATAGAACCAAGATGCTCTCCTCCAAAAAAAGGAAGCCAATCTGGTGGTCCCCTGCCATAAACAAACTCTACAACAGAAGGAAGAAACTGATGCGGAATAAAGTGAAGTCACAAGACTGGAAAAACTCCCTTATCAGCCTCAACAAAAAGTTGAGATCCCCAGATGAGACCAATTAGCATATAAATGTCTTGGAGATGAGAGTGGTGGTTTTAGTGTTTCAGGCCCTTCAGAGCTCTCTTCCCATAGGAACTATTGTGATTCAAACAGACAATATATGTCAGTAGTTTGGTACATCAACAAACCGATTGAACCAGATCCTATCCCCTGAGCTAAAAAGCAATGAGGGTTTGGCAGTGGGTGATCTCCACCAACTGCATCCTTGTAGCGAAGCACATACTGGAGAAATCTAACACCTTAACGGAAAAGCTCAGCAGGACCATTCTGTTGCCTCATGAGTGGTCTCTCAATCAATCAGCGGCAAATAGGATCTTCCACAAATGGGGTCAGCCTTGCTGTGATCTATTTGCCTCTCCCCTCAACAACAAATGCAGCAGGATCCTTGCCCTATTTACCCCTCAGGGACATTGTTAGAAGACAACCCAATGTGAAAATTCGAAATGGCAGCTAACTGAACCCTGATTGTAGCAGAAGCGGAACCAGAATGAAAGAGTTCCGCTAAAAATTCCAAAATCCCGTGGACAGGGGCTGAAAAGGGGTCTATATTCCTAGCCTCTGCCCAGCAAGAAAAACGTTTCCACTTGCTAGCATAAGTTTTCCTAGTTGTGGATTTGTGTGATGAGATAATAATTTCATGCACAGAGGATGAAATATTAGGAAGCCTGGCTAAGGCTGGAAGTGGAGCAACCAAGCTGTGAGCTGGAGCATTTGAAGGGATCAATGCAGTCTGCCCGATTGATGAATCAGTAGATCTGGAATAAGATCCAGAATCCAAGGCTGCTCGACAAGGTAATGATGCAGGAATGGGAACCATATCTGTCAAGGCCAGTAAGGGACAATGAGGATCATTCTGCAACCCAACACAGTTGCTCTCTGTGTGAGTTTGGGTATTAGGGGAAACAGAGGGAAAGCATAAAGAAGTCCCTGAGGCCAATCATGGGCTAGAGCATCTCCGGGGAAGTGGCCGGGAAGTGGAAGAAGGGAGAAGAAATTGCTGCACTTGCTATTGAAGTGCGTGGCGAATAGGTTGCAGCAAGGTTGCCCCCATTTGTGAAAGATCTGTTCCGCAATTACCTGATTCAGAGACCACTCATGAGGCATGAGAATTGCTCTGCTGAGCCTGTCTGCTATGACATTGGACCTCCCAGGGATGTGCATTGCGATCAGAAAACGTTGGGAAGAGATCGCCCACTGCCAATGTCTGAGTGCTTCTCAACATAGAGGGTAGGACCTGGTTCCACCCTGCTTGTTGATGTACCACACCACTGACATATTGTCTGTTTGAATTGCAATTGTCCCGAGAGGGAGAGAGTCGTGAAGGGCTTGCAACACTAAAAGCACAGCTCTCATCTCTAAGACATTTATATGCAAATGGTACTCGTGAGGCTGCCAGGTGCCTTGGACTGTCCTGCCCTGATAATGCCCCCCCCCCACCCTATCAGGGAAGCATCCATGGTCACTGTGGTGACTGGAGGGGGTAGCACAAATGGTCTGCCCTGGGACACTGATGGGGAGATCATCCACCAAGCGAGGTGCTTCTTGCATGCTTCTGTGATCATAATCTTGTGAGACATGGGAAGCTGTTGGAAGGACCACTGTCTGAATAGGAGCCACTGGAGAATTCTCATGTGAAAGCGGGCCAGGGGAACAAGAAGAATTGCTGATGCCATGGAACCCAGTGTTTGAAGGATGAACCTGACTTGAATCCTGTTGCATGTTAATAAAATCTGCACTTGTTGGCGAATTAATGATACCCTGTCTGGTGGAAGACTCGCAAGCATGTTCCTTGTATTTAAATTTGCGCCTATGTAAGTGATATGCTGACAGGGCAACAATGCAGATTTTTCGAAATTTATAGTGATGCCTAGCCTGGAGCAAGTTTTGATAGTGTAGTCTCTGGCTTGTAGGAGGCGATGCCTGGTGGTAGCAGTGAGGAGCCAGTCATCTAGATATGGAAACACTTGGAATCCCTGACATCTCAGGTGAGCCGTAACCACTGCCATGCATTTGGTGAACATCCTGGGGGCTGTGGTGAGACCAAAGGGCAGAGCTCTGAACTGATAATAACTGTCTCCCAGCCGGAAGCGAAGGAATCTTCTGGAGTGCCTGTCCATTTTGATGTGGTAGTACGCATCCTGAAGACCTATAGAGCACATCCAATTGTCCTGACCCAGGGAGGGTAGAATGGACTGTAGCGTGACCATCTGAAACTTTGTTCTTTGTACAGATCTGTTGTTTAATCTGCTGAGATCCAGAATGGGTCTCCAGGCCCCTGTCTTTTTTGGTACCAAAAAGAATCTTGAGTAAGTTCCGGATCCGAGCTGGTCTGCTGGGACTTCCTGGATGACTCTTTTGTGTAGCAGCTTTGAAATCTCTATGGCTGCTTGGTCCCTTAGATTGAGTGGAACATCTGGAAGGGACTTGTTTGACGGTAAAGGGGGTTGAGCAAAGGGAATTCTGTAACCTCCGGATATGATCGACTGTACCCACTTGTCTTGAGTTAGATCTTGCCAGGCTTTGGGGGTACAGTGAGAGCCTTCCCCCGACTGCCTCCAGAGGTGGGCAGCCGGGCAACCCTTCAGGGATGCTGAAAGGGCTTCTCAGAGAAAAATTCTCTACTGCCCTGGTTCTGCGAACCCCCCTCTGCCACAAGGGCAGCGTCTGTTATTGTTCCCTCCTCTGCCCCTGGAGGGGAACTCACCACGTGTGTCAGGCAAGGCTCCCTGGGATTTCTGGAACCCCATCTTTCCATTCTTCTGACCCTTGGGGTATGGTCTAGAAGGAGTGGAAAAACGGACTCCCCCAGCAGAGAGAGTCTTGCCTTCCTGTTCACACCTGGTTAAGGTGACCTTCACCTGTGATTCGAAGAGAGCGGAACCATCAAAGGGGGTATTGGTGAAAGATGCTCTGAACGGCTCCACAGAATTACATATCCGCATCCATGCGTGCCTCCTAAGGGCAACGCTTGCGCCTGCGGCAATACTCACACCATCGGCTGCATAAGAAATGAGCCTCATGGAGGAGTTAACAACTGAATTCAGAGTCGCCAGCTGGAAATCCACCTTAGCTTGAGCCCCCTCAGCTGATGGATCTTGGAGGGTATCTCCAAGCTCTTTAAGGAGATCCTTCTGAAGGTGGGTGAAATGGCACAAATAATTCACAAACCTCATGGAGAAGGTCGCTGAAGCAAACATTCGCTTCCCATATCTGTCCGTAACCCTAGACTGCTTGTTAGGGGGATGGACAGATGACAAAGTTTCTGCCAACTCCTTCTTTGTGGCTGCTGCTACCACCATGGCATCAACAGGTACGCCCTTAGTCAAAAACTGTTTGTCCTGAGGTGCAGTTATAAATTTAGCAGGTCTCCTGGGGGTTGGTTCCACTGTGTCTGGAGCTGACCACGCCTTCCGAGCCACCACAGACATAAGTGGGTCGAAAGGCGGAGACACCCAGGAGGTGGAAGGTCGAGAACCAAACATGTCCAGGAATACCGACTCATCCTCGGAAGGGGCTAGGGTATTCCAGTTCCCCCACTATCTAAGCATTTCCAAAATGTCTGAAAAGGAGACATCTTCAGAGGGGGATCTCAGGGACCCTTCCGAATCCTCTAAGTCAGTATCTGATGTGACAGACTCAGAGGAGTCAACGTGCTTCCTCTTGCACTTCCTCTTACGAGGTGACTCCTCTGAGTGATCAGGGGAGGCCTTGGAAGAGGAAGAAACACCCAAAGGGGTGCCCTGGAGCACTGGTTCCCCATGCTTGGGGTCTGGAGGAGGGGCAGAGGCAGATGCAGGCACCATAGGGGGGAGGAGCCGATGGGGTTGACCGTGGGTACTGACTCGGGGGACTGACACTCCTCATGACCTCAAAGGCACCCCCGCCCAGACGCAGAAAAGACTCTGGTTCTGAAGAAACTGGAATCCCTCTCCGCAGGGAGGGGGACAGCTCCAAAGCCGATGTAGGAGCCGAGCTCACCTGTGCTAAAGCTCCAAGGGGAAAACGGGGTCGGACAAGGATCCGATGCCACTAGCCCCCTCGGAGCCAACAAGGGAGTCTCGGTGCCCAGATCTCTCCAAGGATGGTGTCATGGAAGGGATCGGAGCCGACGACGGAACCAAAGGAGAAGGTATCCGAGCTGATGGTTCCATGACTCGAACCCCAATGAACTCTGGCTCCGAGCTCAAGAGAGGATTCGGAGGAGGAATATCTGCAGAAGTGGACAGAGTTGACACCTGATGAGGGGGTCTGGACAACATTTTTGGTAGGGCCTGCGATTTCAGCAGCCTACTGACCACTCTCTCCAAGTCCTGATCTGAAAGTCTAGAGGACCGAGAGGAGTGAGAGGACCTATGACTGCGCTCCAATTGGAGTAGAGGTGACTGTGGAGTCGAGCGTATCGACTCCAAGGAGGGAGACGTAGATCTCTTTCGACTCCCAGACAGCTCCGAAGTACATGCTGGAGCCGATTGAGAGGGAGGCACATCAGTTCCGGTCAGAGCCAAGGTGGATGGTGGAGTTTCACCCAGCGACATCTCAGAACTGGGAGTCAAAGACTTAGGTAGCTTGAAGGATTTCACAGGCTGAGACTTGGCTGGTGAATCCTAGGGCTTGAGCAAACCCCGAAGGATTAACTTATTTTTGCGCTCCTGCAGGACTCTTGGGCTGAAAGCATGACAAACTGAACAAGAGTCCTGCAGGTGCACCACGCCCAGACAATAGACACAAGAAGTATGACCATCTGTCAGAGACATCTTCTGACAGCATGAGTCACACTTGAATCCGGACACTTTAGTATCTTTGGACATTTTACCACACACACACACAGACACACACACACACACACACACACACACACACAGGTATAACTAATTTAAACTAAAAAAAGACAAAAAAGGGTTAGCCTCTAATTTAAATGGCTACCGCGAAAGGGAAGGGAGGGGGAGGGGTGGGGAAAACTCTCTAAGTAAAATGGGTTTTCAAGAAAAAAAAAAAACAGGAGGGATAGATGCTATTTAGAGAATATAGCTAGGGGAATAGTACAACTAAGAAATTAGGTACACTATAAAGGATAAATTCTAGTAAAAATAGAAAAATACAATAAAGTATACAAGCCTGAGCCAGTAAGACAACCTCGCAGTCTGAAGCGGCAAAAGAGATCTGGGTAACTAGCGCCAGGCATCATGGGATATGGGGTAGCCTCGAGCCAGTTAACAGCTCTCGAGCTATTGAAGATGGCGCGGCTCCGAACCCAACCAGCAAGAATGAAGGCAAGACAGACAACCTAACATCCATAGTTCCTGTTTGAGCTCCTGACTTTCAGCTATAACTTTTCTGCATTGGCTATGTTGAAAAACCTTTTTAGTGATGTATAATAGCAGTAAACTCAATCTGAGGTAATGCATTTAGTCAGGGGCATTATGGGCAATTAAGGAGCTCTGAGGGTCAGATCCAAACCCATTCATTGAGGAAAAATGAAAATGGACAACACATATGCATAGGTATGGTGAGTACATAACCTTATTTTAGAGGCAATGAACATGCTGGTAGGAAAGTCTTAATGATCTCTGGTCTTCGACATAATTGGCTGCAGCATTGAGAACCCATATTTCTCTTACAAGATGTTCCTTGAGATTATGCAAGGGGAAGGCAGAGAAGATTCCTTTGACATTCTGTGCTTGCACTTTCTAAATTATTTAGATGCTTTATACATAATGTGACCTGTGATCTTTTCTCCTTTTGAGAATTACTCTAGTTAGCACAGAGGGAATTTTAAGGAATCATCCTTTATTTCATTCCATTGATGATACTTTGCTTCCATCTTAAGAAGTTTTTCTTTTTTTTTTTTGTTTTTTGTAACATCTTTTTATTAGTTTTGAATATTTTACAAACGAACACACGTACAAAACAGAAATGCATACCTAAAATCTACTACATGCTATATACCATATAACTATATACAAATCTCACCTATACCCTAATAAGAAATTCTCTAGTGCATCCTTTGCAACATCACAGTAAAATATGATCAAATAATACTTTCCAGAATTCCTTATGTTCAGGCTGCTGGTTCAATGAATA